>NC_142009.1:66311344-66478427 GCF_049901735.1 Notechis scutatus | reverse complement strand
AAAGAAAGATCATGCTTCTTTAAAACTTTAGCTTTATAGAAATATCCATGTAAATATCGTTATGCTTAAAAAAAGCATTTGTGTGTCTCTGCGTGTTTAAGTGTTTGTGTATAGTATTTTATATATACATACACATATGTATATGTGTATGAATATATACATATAAAATACACATATACTCCTACTATATATGTATATATGTATATATACAGTATATATATGCTATTTATATATACAGTATATAATCAGTATAATTTTGTATTTTCCCTGTTGAATGTATTTTTAACTGAGATTTTACCCAGAACAAAAACACAGGCATTCCATATTATTACTTAACTTTGCGTGTTTAGAAAGACAAGATGAGGTTATCTCATTTTATCTAGTTTTATTTGATTTGGAAGTGTTAGGATGCAAATGAGTGTGGGTGTGTGCGCGTGCCCTTGTGTTTGCATACATATCCAGTGTGTGCACAATTTTAGCAGTAAGCATTAGTATCGCTACTTGCTACATTTCAGGGTGTGTGTGTGCGTTTGTTTTTTTTATCCTGCATGGCCTTAAAAAGGCTTAAAACTCAATGCATTGGCTAGAGACACTGATAATGTATAGGCAGCACTCCTCAATTCCACAGAATAGCAGTATCTGCATTTGGACTTATTTCATAATAGTTGTTTGAAGCAGCTATTAAAATAAAGTCCACAACTCACTGAAGGTTTGTTGCAGCTTGACTTGTAACTTTAACTGTACACACAACTTTAACTTTTCCAAACAGGTCTTGGCACTTTTATACTAACTGCCCAGTTGTGTGTTGCCTCTTACTTTCACAATTGCTTGTCCTGAGACACAGATACCCAATATGTTTAATGTGAAAAGAAAATGTATTTTTTGTAAAGGAACTCTCAAGTATTGTTGTAAATACTTGGTCAGAGATTACTGAACTTTAAAACTGAAAAACCTAATTTATTATATGACCTAATTTATTAATCTGAAGATTATCAAATATCTTGTTTTAGACTATCACAAAGTGTTCTAGCTGTTTGTGTCAAAGAGAAAAGGTGTATCATAAAGGCTCAGTGTTTTTTTTCTGTTATGAATTCAGTTTCCAAAAGAATAAAAAAAAATGTAGCCCCTCTGCCCCCACCACAGCATTTTATCCTTAGTATAAAGACACTGAAACAAACATTACTCTCCCATTATTCAGATTCTGTCACGGTCATTCATTCATTCCTTTCATAAAGAGTAAACAGTCATTATCGGAAAATTGTAAATGCTTGCTTCGTTTTACAATCAAGGCCATATTCTGAATGATACTTGCAGGATATAGGACATGGTGTAAAATGTTTTTTTGTTTTGTTATTATTTTATTATTATTTTAAAGATATTATTTATCCTATGTGCTGTATTCATTACACTCTTTTACTTTGGTTCCTGATGTGCTCTTGTAAGAGAAATGCAGATACAATTTTCTGAAAAATAACATAGATGCATATTATGGCACTTAGAGTGCGCTGCAATTTGGCAGGTTGCTTGTTTACTTTTTAAAATGTAAGATGGTTTCTTGTAATTTGGCTCTTGGCAGCACAATAAAAATTAACTTGATGAACTTTTAATTGCTGTGAACTGAGTTTTTCTGTATAATATTGTTTTAATTTTTTTTAACTTTCCCAGATTTGTAAATCTTGACAAAGATCTTTCTTGCAGTACACAGTACACTTGTTAAGGATCTAGCCACTTTGAGGCCTGCTCCATAATGCTCCACTTTCCCATCTCTTAAGGTTTGAATTTTCCACCTCTGTATTCAGTATTACAGGGTATCAGTATTAAATCCTTGTGGAGTGATTCCTCGACCTGTTTTTAAAAATGATTGTTCTGTTCTCCCTAATTTTTTCCCCCAACCTTCCTGATAATCCTTGTTCAAGTGTGGAAATGTTATTTTGCTTGAAAAATGAACTGATAATTCTCAGCATGCAGCTTTAGAGCACCAGGGTGCCCATAAAGTACGGTAGTCTTCAACTTACGGCCAAAATTGAACCAAAAATTTATGTTGCTAAGTGAAACATTTGTTAAGTGAGTTTTGCCCCATTTTACGACTTTTCTTGCCACTGTTGTTAAGTGAATCATTACAATTGTTAATTTAGTAACAAAGTTGTTAAGTGAATTTGGTTTTCCAATTGACTTTTGCTCCATAAAAGGTGATCACAGAACCCCAGGACACAACAACTGTCATAAACATGAGTCAGTTACCAATCATCTGAATTTTGATCACATGACCATGGGGATGCTGCAATGGTCATGTGAAAAATGGTCATAAGTCACTTTTTCCAGTGCCGTTGTAACTTTGAATGGTCACTAAATGAACTGTTGCAAGTTGAGATCTACCTCTGTGTGTGTGCATGTGTGCGTGCGTGTGTGTGTGTAAAATACATTACAGTGTGTGTTTGTGTTAATGCTTGTCATCTAATGTAAAATACATTACAGTGTGTGTGTGTGTTAATGCTTGTCATCCTCATTTTGCACCTATATTTAAACTTTAGTATTATATCATAGAGGTGGAAAGGACCGTTTAGGCCATTAAGTCCCCATTAATTCTGGATCCAAATTAAAGCATCCCTGAAAGTTAACTTTCCATCCTCCTATTGAACATATCCAGTGAATGAAATTGTTATTCCCTCTCCGATTATACAGCTCCACTGCTAAAGTGCTCTTATTGTTAAGGAATATTTTTATGACAATCAGTTGGAATCACCTTGTGTCCTACATTCTGAAACTACAGGAAGCAAATATTGACCTCCTCCTGTGCAATATCATTTGAAGAGCGCTCTTGGTCACTTTTCAAGGTTAAACCCATCCAGCTCCTTCAAAATATCTTCATACAACTTGGTTTCTAAATCCTCTGATCATCCTTGTTGCTCTTCTGTGAACCAGTTCCAATTTCTCTGCCCAGTGCTATACTTAAGATGTAATTTGAATAATCAAGTGGAACAATTCTGTTGAAAAAAGTTAATATTTGCCTTTCTTACAGCTGAATCATCTTATTGACTCAAATTCAGCTTGTAGTTATTCCAAATACTATTACCAGTTTTTCCTTTGGGAGTTTGTATCAATAGATGTCTATGCTCCACTCATTCTTCTCAACATTCCATTATTATTATATCCTGTATTCTTCTTTAAAGTTAAGGATGCCAACTCTCGTCTTCACTTGTAGGCACCTGATTCCTTGGATGGACAAGCCTTTGTTCTATAAGAATTGCGTAAGATACCAGTGCCATAATCACTATCCCCATTAGTGCTTCCTTAAAGAAGGAACATCTGTTCTAGTATTCACATGTGCAGAATTGTATTAACATATCTTTGATGAAGGAGGTCATCTGTTGCTGCCTCTTTTAACATCACAATTCAAATTCATATTTTCTGGGACCCTGCAAATACCATCAGAGCACAGGAAATGGCACAGCTACTTCAAGAAGGTGTAGACAGGTGCAGTAAGCACACTTATGCTCTGTGTGAGCCCAATGCACATCCTCACTATTGTATCCTTAACACAAGACGAACAAATCAATAACTACTCCAGAGATATTACGTAGCTGATTTGGTCATGTTTCTGAAATTTAGTTGTCAAATTGTCACATGTATTGCAGTTAAGTCAAAAGCTCACATTTTTCCTGCTCCGCCTGTATAGAGGAAGAAAAGCTTGAAGCACCCTTAACAAGAGATTGGGTGCTGCATCTACAAGCAAAACCAAAGACTTGAAAGGACTTTGCTCCAGATTAGCTCCAGATTATTTGACATTACACTGCTTGCTCCAGATTATTTGACATTATACTGCTTTAACCCAGTTCAAAACAAGTGTGACCTGTTCATTCAGCATTTCATATGACAACTCTTAACTAATTAGTAACCCCTGTAAAATATTTAAGCTACCTCTGTGTTGTATCCATAACATTGAATAAGGAGTGCATAAATAAGGGGGAAACAAGTAAAAAGTATACTAATTAAGCCTACTGTGAGTAAAACTTTGACTCCTGATTGCAGAAGGTAAAAAAAACTGGAGGCAAACTTTTCTTTTTTAAAAATCACCAGGGAGGATGAGAAGCACACATGCATTATACAGAGAGGTCTACATGAACACCAAGAGAAAAAAGGATCCAAGGAAAAATTTGCCCATATGCACAAGAAGCAGAAGGATACCAGATATGACAAATATACCACAACAGAAGTAGTATTTGGAAATATATGTCAAGCAAGAGTACACAACTAGTAAGCAGTCCTGTAACAGGAACTGGAACTGTTATCTAGAGGTAACCAATTTGAAGTTCTGAACATAGAAGGCAAATTTCAACCATCCAAGGTGGTTATATTATTCCAAAATCTCTAGAATAATGGAAAAGACTTTTTCTCTAGAGGAATCAATGAAGCACTTCTCAGAAGAAGAAAAAATAATTGATTTGAAAGCCTGTTTTGATTACCAGGAGCTGCCATGCATGAATTTAAAAAATATAATAAAAAGTATGCCATCTTCTTGATGCAAATCTCCAGATCATCAAGGCTCATGAAACTGAACAATCACTATTTACTTCTAATTATTCTTGTGAGCACAGACAAAATTGCTAGAAGAGGATTCCCTTGGTAGGAAGTTGAATAGGAACCTGTTGTAATGTTGAGTTGTTTGATCATGAACAACTGAATTATGATGATGATCTTTATTGGAGTATAGTCTTGCATTTATATACATTTTTAGTTATCCTCCATCATTGGTTAACTTTGGTTACTGCTTAACTTTCGTTACTGTTTAGTACAGTAATCCATACAATTAATTATCTCTAGTTAAAGTCTAATGTATGTCTACTTCCCCTCTCTAATCCTCCTTTATCCATAGATCAGTGACTTTGTTTGCCTGAGTTGTATTTGCTTGGAAACATTCTTTATCTGAGGTTTGCCATCTGAGATTGGAACATTCCTGCAATTACAACTCTACAGGAACCCAAGTCATCTATTCTTTCATTGATGATCAATAGACAAGAAAGGAAAGCAGAAGATAAATCATTGGCTACCAAAATGGTACACACAAAGATTTGGATTTCTGGGGGAAAAACAGTGCACTTCACAAGAGAAGAAAACAATTTTCTAAGAGGAAACTAAACCAGAAGGAAGGGAGAAATAGATGCCCAAACCAGGTGTAAAGAAACTGCTAAGTATAAAGGACATAGCTGTATGATATAATTGTAGGAGATGACTAGGCTGAGGGGTCAAACATATCATAAGTCATGAGTCCTGCAAGCCCACAAAAGATCTAAGTCCATCCCACCTTGAATACGTTTAACTCCTGCTAATTTCCCTTGACCATTAGTAGCTCAGATCACTGTAGTGAGTTTAAGTTTGCAAGAAATCTTTACTCTTTTAACTGCCCAAATCTCCTGATTTCCCCATTAATAGAGGTACAAAACAAAATAAAAACATTCTTAGAAATTCCAAATATATGATAGTAGCAATAGAGTGACAAATTAACTGTAACATTCTCCATTGTTTGTGAACCAAATATGGGCAGCTAACAAAGAATCACCCTAACACAGAAAAGTGTTTTGACCTGATAGTTATCACAGAAAAGTAAGAGTCATGATTAGAACACAGAAATTGAATGATCTTCTTTATTCAAAATCATACAGCAAATAAAAAAGGAGGAAAAGAGGTTCTATACTTAACACTCTCCAAGCATACACACATTTCTGAAGAAATTTTATGCTGCTCACAGTTGGGCAATCTTATAGGGGAGAAAGGCAACATAAAAATGTAATAAATATATAAAACTCACAGTCTGCAATGGAATGTAATAGGTTGGATTCCCAGGAGGGAGGGGGTACATTCCAGAAAAATAAAAGGCAGTTCAGTTTAAATATTTTGTGTGAGAGAAAGAGGATGAAGACAGCCTCACCCTAATAGTTCTTGTAGTATTTGCTTGATGTACATAATAGTTTGGCAAGACTCTATCAATAGGTGTAGAACAGGAGTGTCAAACTCAAGGCCCGGGAGCCAGATCCAGCCCATGGGGCTGCCCTGGAAACAGTGATGGACCAGCCAGCAGGCTCCCAAGCTCCATTTTCATTGGCAGAGGGTTGCAGGAGGTTGTGGCAGCCAAAAACGGAGCTCAGAAGCCTGTTTTCGCTGCTGGAGTGCTCAGGCCACCATAGACGCCGACAGGAGTGACATTGAGCTGGCCACACCCACCCTAGTCATGCCCTCAGAGATCAAACACAACCCTGATGTGGCCCTCAATGAAATCAAGTTTGACACCCTTGGTGAAGAACAATAAAGAACCCAACTTGAAAGAATTGCCACGTCCTTGATTTTTAAGCCTGTCACAATCTTTAATATCCAACTCCTACCGAAAGGATATGGGCAAGATTTAAAGTGACAACAACAGCAAAGTGATACAGGTCACTTTTTCAGTCCAAGGATATGGATGATGCTTTTTTAAACTCACTATGAGTTTATCATCTGTACCTCTATAACTGTCTGGTTTGGTTCTGCAACCCAACAGGACAGACACAGACTTCAGAGGATAATTAGGACTGCAGAGAAAACAATTACTACCCACCTGCCTTCAATTGAGGACCTGTATACTGCACGAGTCAAAAAGAGGGCTGTGAAAATATTTACAGACCCCTCACATCCCAGACATAAACTGTTTCAACTCCTTCCCTCAAAACGACGCTATAGAGCACTGCCCACCAGAACAATTAGACACAAGAACAGTTTCCTGAAAGCCATCACTCTGCTAAACAAATAATTCACTCAACACTGTTCAACTATTTACAAAGTCTGCACTACTATTACTATTAATCTTCTCATCACTCCTTATCACTCATCCCCTCCCACTTGTATTGTATGACTGTAACTTTATCGCTTGTATCCTTACGATTTATATTGACTGTTTCCTAGCATGATTTGATTGCTTATTGTACCCTCTGACTATCATTAAGTGTCGTACCTTATGATTCTTGACTCTTGACGAATGTATCTTTTCTTTTATGTATACTGAGAGCATTTGCACCAAGACAAATTCCTTGTGTGCCCAATCACACTTGGCCAATAAAGAATTCTATTCTATTCTATTCTATTCTATTCTATTCTATTCTATTCTATTCTATTCTATTCTATTCTATTCTCAAGTGGATAATCTATAATGGTCATGGGAAACTTCAACTCAGCCAGTAATGTCATGTTGAACTAGAGCTCAAGCGACAAGAGATTAATTTCAGACCTGTATTTAAAGAAATACTTCATGGCTGAGTGGAATAGATGTCATTGGATGAGGAATTCCAAGGATTTCTCAGTAAAGTGAACAAGAATAACCCATTTTTCTTATCTATTTATTTTTATAAGATTTGGTGTGCCACCCATCTCCTCTTGTCCTGTTTTGGTGAAATTCACTGGCTTCACAACTGGTTGTTGTTCTCATGATATAAGGAGAGCAGAAGTAACGTGGTGTCTTTATATGATATCAGTGTAAACATGGGAGCCAGTTCGGTGTCATGATTAAAGCTCCAGGCTAGAAACTTGGAGACTGTAAGTTCTAGTTCCAGCTTAGGCACAAAGCCAGCTGTGGTGACCTTGGGCCAGCCCCTCTCTCCTAGCCCTAGGAAACAGATAACAGCAAGCCAGTTCCAAAATCCTGCCAACAAAATTGCAAAGACTAGTCCAGGCTGTTGCCAGGAGTCAACTCTGACTCAAAGGCACACACACATAAAAGTAAAACATAATTATTTTTTTAAAAAAAAAATGGTTTTCCACCCAAAAGGAAAGGCATTTATCGTATGTTTAGGTGGTAAACCTCTTAAAGGTTTCCAAACTAGAATGCAAAACTTCCAGATAATATTTTACTTTAGAAAGAGACCAGGGTTAAGGAAATGACATTAATCAAGAGAGACTACCATGGTATTAGACAACCATTTTGCTCTGGTGGTTAAAGCACTGGGCTAGAAACCAAGAGATGAGTTCTAATCCTTGACTGGGTGACTTTGAGCCAGTCCTCTCTCTCAGCCCATGGAGTCAAGCAACAAGCTGCTTTGTCAATTCCTGCTGCAATCAAACAGATCAACATTTTGTTGATCCAAAAAAAAGTAGAGCCTGCATTG
Organism: Notechis scutatus; assembly: GCF_049901735.1. Lineage (NCBI taxonomy): Eukaryota > Metazoa > Chordata > Lepidosauria > Squamata > Elapidae > Notechis > Notechis scutatus. The sequence goes on along the minus strand of NC_142009.1, from coordinate 66,470,298 downwards.
GCAGGAAAACACTAGGTAGAAATACACAGGCAGAGCCATCATGTTGAGACACCCAAAGTTCGTTATATTTCTTCTGCCTATCTATATCTCTTCTGCAGAAAGTTGCATGATAGAATATCCAGCAGTGTGTCTGGTGATGTCACATTCTAAAGCATTTCCTGTACAGAAATAAACAGCTAAATTCAGAGTGTCCAATTTCATCAGGAACAACCCAGCCTCGCTTTCCACTGCTATGGTAGAAATCAACAAATGTAAATCAGCAACCTTGTAACTATTTAATGAGAAAGGTTTCACTGATTTCTGTGGGATATACCCCCTATGGATAAATATAGGCTTGCAGTCTCAAAATGTTCTAATCAGAGAGAGACAGATTGGATGCAAACTTCACCCTCCTCCCTGTACTGCAGTTATGAACTTTTCTCTTCCATCTGCTCTTACCTAGCATTTAAATTCCAAACAAACCAATCATTTTTCCCTAATGGCTTTTTTTTTTTGTTCTCCACTGAACATGTTCACTGAATTAATTCTGATCGTGAAAAAGGGAGTGTACAGGATGTACATATGTTTTAAATGCTGTGGAATTCCTCACATTGTTTGCAGCAGCTTTCCTTTGTTTGGAAAGTCGGCCAACTGGAATGTACTATTTGTGCCCTTTTGTCCTCAAACGGGGACTAATCCATCCTGATTTCAGATATTTCTTTTTTTGGGGTGGGGGTGGGGGTGGGGAGAGACCTTTCTAATAACACTTCTGTGTCCACGTGGAAGCGATCCAAAAGAAAACCTAAGAATGACATCTTATACCGAATCCCTGGTGTGCCCATTCAGAGCTCAAAGGAGAAGTGGTTGTTTCAGGTTACCGTGCACAAATAAGCACAATGTCATATCCCCATCTGCCTGCCCTGCAGGCGCATTAAGACTTTAGACTTATTAATTAATAAGTATTAATTCATCAAGCTATGACACCCACCCACCCATCACAATGGCCCTTTCTCTTTCAAACAAACAAGCAACGGAATGATAGGTAGTGTGAGGCTTTCACATTAACAGACGAAATAAAACCTCCAGATCCAGCGTCAAAGGGCTATTCAGGCCGAGCTTCAACGGAGGGGGGGCGGCGTGACTCACACTGCCGCCCCACCCTTTGCTTTTCCGCCTCGGCGATCGGGAGCGCGCACCGGCCGCTCAGGGAAGGAGCGAGCGAACGAGGGAGCGGGCGCGCGGGGGCGCGCGTTGGCCGGGCCCCCGCGCGGCCTCTCATCTTCTTTCGGCGATGGCGACGGCGACTGCGCCCTCGCCGCGGGACCCGGCCGGGGACTGGCAGGACTTCTCGGGCTTCCAGGCTTCGTCGGAACCGAGCGGTTGCCTGGAGCCCTCGGAGACGGCGGCGGGGTCGGCTGCCGTGGAAGGAGGCCCGTGGGATGGCGGGGGCGATCTGGGCACCGAGCTCCCGCTCTGCTTCCAACCTGCTCGGCTGCTGGCTGAGCATTGCGTAGACCCGGAAACCCTTCTCCCGCCGCAGCCCCTCAGCGAGCGGAGCGCCTTGCACGAAGATGAGTGAGTGAAGCGGTGGGTCGGATTCCTTGCTTGGAGGAGGAGGAGGAGGAGGGAGCCTCCCCCCCTCCTCTTCGCCCTCCTGTCGCTTGGCGAGAGGTCCCTTTGCAAAGAGTGAGGTTCTCCCTTCGGTCGTGGAAAACTTCGCCGGAGATTGGGGCGTTCTCAGGGCTCGGCCGTTCTCCTTGAGAAAAAGTATGGGGCGCGGGGCGGGGGGAGTAAGTAGGGAAAAGAGACTTGCAGCTTCGGGACACGGGACAGAGTAATAGGGTGTTTGTTCCACAGCCCTCTGGGGTTACGAGGACTTAATGCCCGGTAAGCCCCGAAGGAGGAAAGCTTCAAGATAGTTTTACCTTCACTCCGAATGGACTTTAAACTTTCCAGCACAACCAGACTGAACTCTATACGTTAGCAGCATTCCACCGGCTAGGCACTAGAACTTGGTGGAAGGCAAGACCTATCCTAACATGGAATCCTTTTGTATCTTATACTTGAGGGTAGGCCCTTTCTCAGAGTCCCCAAAGGCCCGTTTTCTGTGCAGACCCTCATGTTTTATTTTAAAAACTTGAACTGTTTTGCAGTGTAAAAAAAGCAGAAGAAACTTTGCAGAGACATAACTGGAAGTGCACATCCGAAGTGCACATTTGATAAATTGTCTCAAATATTTGTTTTTCACTAGGGTTTGCTGACTCTGTAACTTTTTATTGATGTTTAGGAATTGGAAACATTTTAGACTACAACCTCTGCTCCAATATATTCATTGGCATGGGTGTATTTTGTAGTTTACATCAAAAGCACTTATATACCCAAGATATAGATCTGATTGAGAGATGGTGGAAACAATTTATTATCCATTTAATAATGAATGAATGAATGAATGAATGAATTCTTTATTGGCCAAGTGTGATTAGACACACAAGGAATTTGTCTTGGTGCACGTGCTCTCAGTGTACATGAAAAGATACTAAATTATACTAATGTGAATAATATTTATATTATCCAAAGGATATGTTGATGTTTGCACATCAGAGCATAAAGTAATGAATGTGTAAACACTCAAGTCAGTTTTGCATCACTCCTCATGCTAGGTGGACCAGCTAAAAAACTGCAGAAGTTCCTTCCAAGGTTCACCTGATCTTAGAACTTAGGTTGGCTATGGCTTCTTTGTCCCATATCAGAAATTGAAAGACAAGAACAAACCATGGCTTGATAATGGAAATATTTGAAACCTCTTGTTTAATACAGCAAGCCAAAATAAGGGGAAACTATACTGTTTTTTTTCTTCATGCAACCCTGAAATAATTACAATAAATGGGAAGAACTGGAATGCAGATGAAGGTTAACAGTAGCTAAAGTATTGGCAGCTGTGATTTCTTCTTGTGTATTATAATCTGTGTTCTGCTTTTATAAGCACTTAAGAGAAGAAATGTTTTTCTATTACATTTATTGTTGAACAGATACTTCTATAATGTAACAATTTCATTCTTTGGCAAGTTGGTATAAGACGTGTGTCAAACTCACCATGTCACGTTGCCATCACGTGACGTCGTGGAGCTGGGTTGGGCATGGCCTGGACATCCGGCCCGCGGGCTGCTAGTTTAACACCCCTGATAAGGCAATCCATGAGGGTCTTTAGCCAAATAATAGCATTGCATGCTTTCTCTACTACTTAATGCAAAATTGACTGACTCAAATCTAAGCAGAGAACTCCAAAAGCAAAGGTCAGATCCAATGACAGATATTTTTGTGGTGGGTGATTACCCATTCATGGCTGAGACTATAAATATTGACATATTTTACTTTGGAATTAATATGGTACAGACACTTTTAAAAGCAGAAACTTTACTCACTTTAGAATCTTAGTTTCTGCATATTGTAAGGACTGGGTTTTTTTCTTCTTCCAGGATTTGGAATGCTCTGACAGATAATTATGGTAATGTAATGCCAGTCGATTGGAAATCATCCCACACCAGAACACTGCACTTGCCAACCCTGAATCTTTCTGAAAAGGCAGTAAGTATTGCCAAAACTATTTGAAAAATGTTCCTTTTGTCCATTTAAATTTGTGTCCTAGACATCAAATATTACATAAGCCATCAATTAATACCATTATTAGCTTTCTGTTTCCGTTGGCATCATGTGTTTTCTTCTTCAAAATGTATCTTAACATGTGCCCCAATGTCCAATAAGATATGTTAATTTTAAAAAAATGCAAGAATTATCATTTTAATGCTAATTCCTACATTTGCATTCCTGCAAATTTCATTAATACGTTATCAATTCTAATAATGTATAATACTTTTGTTTAAGCCAGAAATCAAGCAATCAGTAATAGTAACTGATATAAGAATAAAAGCAGCCCTCTTTCATTAAAAATATATGCAATAATATATATATATGTGTGTGTGGATCTTTGGTTATTCAGGTTTTCTCCTGTGTAAAATTGGAAGTATCTTGGCGACGTTTCGACGAAATCTCATTCGTCATCTTCAGGCTTGTGTCTTCAGCTTTGTGCTTCTCAGAGTAATGCACAAAGCCGAAGACACAAGCCTGAAAATGACGAATGAGATTTCGTCGAAACGTCACCAAGATACTTCCAATTTTACGTGGGAGAAAACTCGAATAACCAAAGATCCACATAAAAATACCTGCGAAAACCTCAGAAAACATATATATATATATATATATATATATATATATATATATATATATATATATATATTTTTGTTGTATATAATTGTTGTATGTGTATGTGTATGTATTATTGTATGTTATTAGTTGTCTATGTATGTATGTATGTATGTATGTATGTATGTATGTATGTATGTATGTCTTAAATTTTCACAGGTACTTACATGCGCAAATGGAATAGACAACAGGTGGAAAGCATAGGCAGTTAGCAAGACATCCCCAATAAAGGAGTGGTTCTGCAGGTGGTGACCACAGACCACTTCTCAGTTCCTATGCTTTCTGGCTGATGGTTTGGTCACTATTGAATGCCAGCGGTGCTTTCACTCTAGTGGTAGCATGAGACGGAGTCTACAACCCACACAAGTGGCTCAGGTAGTGCAGCTCATCCAGGATGGCACATCAATGCGAGCTGTGGCAAGAAGGTTTGCTGTGTCTGTCAGCGTAGTGTCCAGAGCATGGAGGTGCTACTAGGAGACAGGCCAGTACATCAGGAGATGCGGAGGAAGCCGTAGGAGGGCAACAACCCAGCATCAGGACCGCTACCTCTGCCTTTGTGCAAGGAGGGACAGGAGGAGCACTGCCATCGCCCTGCAAAATGACCTCCAGCGGGCCACAAATGTGCATGTGGCTGCTCAAACGGTCAGAAACAGACTCCATGAGGGTGGTATGTTGTCTATTCCATTTGCACAACAGCATGTGAAATTGATTGTCTATCAGTGTTGCTACCTAAGTGGACAGTTTGATTTCACAGGCGTGTGATTGACTTGGAGTTACATTGTGTTGTTTAAGTGTTCCCTTTATTTTTTGAGCAGTGTGTGTGTGTGTGTATGTGTATGTATGTATATATGTTTTCTTAAGTTTTCAGGTACTTACATGTATAGTATTCAGCTTTGTTCGGTATTTTCCACATCATTGTAGTTGTGCTTTTAAAGTTGTAGCAACGTTTCGGCAGAATCTCATCTGCCAGAAGCCTGATGATGGCAGATGAGATTCTGCCGAACGCTCAACTTTAAAAGCACAACTAATGCGGGGAAAATACCAACAAAGCTGAATACCTTATGTATATATGTATATATATGTGTGTGTGTGTGTGTGAAGTTTTCACGGGTATTTATATGTATGGTATTCAGCTTTGTTCAGGTATTTTCCCATGTCATTATAGTTGTGTTTTTAAAGTTGCTACAACTTTAAAGTTGCCGAAACGTTGCTACAACTTTGAAAGCACAACTACAATGACGTGGGAAAATACCCGAACAAAGCTGAATACCATGTATGTATATATGTATATATATGTGTGTGTGTGTGTGAAGTTTTCACGGGTATTTATATGTATGGTATTCAGCTTTGTTCGGGTATTTTCCCACGTCATTATAGTTGTGTTTTTAAAGTTGCTACAACTTTAAAGTTGCCGAAACGTTGCTACAACTTTGAAAGCACAACTATAATGACGTGGGAAAATTCCCGAACAAAGCTGAATACCATACATTTAAGAAGAGAGAGAGAGAGAGAGAGAGTAAGTATAAGGCAAAAGATAGAAGCATTTAAACTTTTTCAGATTGTCCTGAAAAGCTCTTAATGCAAAAACTCCCTTGAGTAAAAATCAAAAGCTTGGGACTAAACTGATACGCCCATGACATTTTCTCAGCACTGGGGCAGAAGTGGTTCTCCATTACTTCCTGGGATAGTTCTTATATTATTATTTGTTGCTGCAGCTTACAATCCTGAGATTTCCTGGTGACTTCCTACCAAGGCTAACCATCTATGCTAAGCATTTTGGAATCAGCTTAGTCCAGATAGGTTCTTTCACTTACTTGGATAGATCTATGTTCCGAACCCTAGAACTGAATCAGGAAATCCATGGAAGAGTTGTAAGGTTTCTAAAAGAGCAAAACTGTTAAAAAATAATAGACATTTCTTTTACTGAAGATCTGCCCCTACAACCTATCAATGCATAATGTGTTTATTGGCTGGCCTGAAACAGAGCCTGAAATTGAGTAGGGGCACCCAGCTGGCTTCCATGCCTAAGGAAAGATAAAAGCCTCAATCTAGCACGTTATTATGCCACACTGTTTGTCTTTAACAGTTTTGATTATGTATCTTATTTATTTTGAAGAATAAATTTGACGGTGGTTTGGGATCTCACTATATTTTTAAATATAGGTTATGGTTTGTTTGTTTTCTTACCTCTCCTCTGAAGCCAAAATAGAGTCCAAGGCCAATGGTTTGTTTTAGGATATCAAGTCACAGAATGGATTGTATTAAATTGATCCTTTCAGGAATAAATGTGATCTGTGAACTGGCAAGACGGTATCTATTTATTCAGTTCATTTGAATTAATCAACCTGAATTGCAGAATATTGTTTGTATGTTTAAACTGGATTTTGATATGTTGGTTGAGCACCACATAGATAGGGAAAATAAGAATAATTTTGGAATGTTAATATTTTGAATCCTTAAGCATTTTTAAAGATACCATACATTATTATGTAATATGATATTTGGTTGATTTCTCTCATTTTAATAACCTGTTTATTTTATATTTTCTTACAGGCTAATGATAATTTGAACCTTGACTTATCAGATGATGAAGAGTTGAGAGATCAGCTAGACATGCATTCTATCATCGTCTCCTGCATCAGTGAAGAACCTCTCTTCACAGCCGAACAGGTAAAGTTCAAAAATAAATTTGTGCGATTCAGCCTCAAACATTTCATCGTTCAGATATGTTTGAAATGCTTAGAAACAGCCTAATAAAGTTATGGTCTAATACAGAATAACCCATGTTTTACATTTAGAAGAGAGGTACCGTTTCATTGTTAAATTAGAACTTATATGGGAGAGCTGCAAATTGTCTTTGCCTTCTGCTAGTCTTCCCTATGGCCCATCAATGTCCCACCACCTACTTTTTCTTATAACTCAGTGGGATGAGCAAGAAAAAAAACCATTGTTTTCATTTTACTAGGGAAACAACTATTTTGATTTAAAAAAAAAAAAAAGAGGCTGAGCCAGGGGAGGAGGAGTTTAAACCCTTTCATCTTTCCTGTTACTCTTAGCTATGTATGTGTACAATAGAGGGAAAATGGATGAAGTGTGTACATATATGTGTATTGCAGGCTTCCCCTCTCATATTATCCATGAAAAGCACTTCAATAGCAAGTGCTAGCCCTCCTCAGCTCTGGAAAATATTCCCATATTTGATAAAAAGTTACAATATTCAAAGTAGTTTTCCAATGTTTTATGAATGGCAGTAGGAAAATAAAGATGGTCTACAAAAAAAACAACAGCATGGCAAAATATGATTGAATAATCAGATAGAATGGCTAGTAAGGTAATTTAAGTCTAAAATCATTTTTACTTGTGTGAATTTAGTCAGCTCGGTATATGATGAACCATGTGTAGTCAACTTCAGATGTAAAAGAGATTTTTGTATGGATGTAACATCCATTCAATGGATTTGTTCATTAAACAGAGATTTTACTGCAAACAATGCCATTTACCTCAGTTATGTAGTTCTACAAATGATGAACAAATTGATACAAATGGTGCGAATTTAGATTTAATGAACATTCAAATTAAGCAGATGTCTTCTCTACCTCCCCAAATGTCTATTAAATAAATATTGTTTTTGCCAGAGCTCAAATGTTTACATAGCTATGAATTTTTAGATTTTAACACACATCAAGAGAAGGGAACCTGATTTTTTTGAAATGCCATTTAACTTGCAAAATGTCAACCACTCTATGTCAAGCTATGTATATATTATAGACGTTTTATTTTGTTTTTATTTATGGGATTTATCTATACCTCAGTCTTATCAGACTCTAAGTAGCATACAGATACATGAAAATCATAATACTAACAACAACAACAACAACAACAACAACAACAACAACAACAACAACACTATACTGGCACCATTGATTCCAGACTCAATCCCCCAAGACTTTCTAAAAGAGCTAAAAGAGGTTGTAGAAAGCTATGAGAGTAAGAATCATCTTTTTCTCAGAAGTCCAGTTGTTCCATAGGAGGGGAATCCTGCCCAGAAAACAATGGGGGCTCATTGTTTTTTATGGTGGGTGAGAACCTTTCCTAAGCCCTTAACCTTCCAACTCAGTTGATAGCAAGAGCACTTAGACTTATATACCACCCCATAGCGCTTTACAGCATTCTCTGGGTGTTTTACAATGTAACAGTATTATTTGCATATTGCCCCCAACAATCTGGGTCCTCATGTTACTGATCTCGGAAGGATGGAAGGCTGAGTCCACCTTGAGCCCATTAGGATCAAACTCCAGGCTGTGGGCAGAGTTTGCCTGCAACACTGCAATTTAACTACCGTGCCACCAGATCTATTTGGGAAAGGATCTACTTACGAGAGCCACTCTCTTAAATACTTCTGGCTCTAAGCTATATAGGATTTGAAAGGTAGCAAGCAGTATATTAAGTTTCATGCAAAAACATACTGATAGATGATGAAACTCCTACAAAATATACGTGTGTATGTATATATCTCTTCATTATACAGACGACTTCTACAATGCTACTGTTTTGTTTTTCTTTTTTCTTGAAGCAATCATTGAAAAGGAATATCAGAATGGTACGGAAATATAACAATTGTGTTCACCAGCTATCCATTCACTGTTGCACTGGTGGAAGATATCTGCATTGTACTAGCTCATAAATGCACATCTGCGTTTTAGCAACAGTTTCAGTTTCCTTTCATGTTGTCTGTGCAGTATTATTTAACTTCTCTGATTAGACTACTTTATTAGTCATTCCTTCCATATCGGTTTTCCAGCCATTGAACATCCCTTGAAAAATATTTTATCCAAGAATCCAGCAATTCAGATCAGACCCTAAAATGATAGCCATGTTAGGGAATGCGAAGCTGTAATACTGTTACCAAGTGAACTACTGCATCCTGTACTGGTATTACAGACTCCGGAAAGTCTGCTAGATAAATGTAGAAACATGCTTCCTATTCAAATTGGTAGCATTTGTTACCCAAATCCACGTACAATTGCTGGATTAAAATGCTATTCACTTTGCTTCTCAACATTATGCTCGTTTTTCATAATCCAACTAGTCCCTGCTTTGTTAATTTTTCAGACAATAATTAAAACATGGCTTTTCTGATAGGCCTTTGTTTTGCTTCCTTTCAGAGTAGCAGTGGGTTGTTTTAGTTTTTACTGATGTTTTCTGAGACTTATTATATAGTAGGTATTTGTGGATTTTATCATTTTTCTGATTTGATTTGTAAATCACTTGGAAATGTATAATTGTGTCTATATAAGTGTAAGGTTTGACTATGCTATAAGTGTATGACTATATTGTTCCAAAGGCAGGAGTGGGTTTTCCATAGTTAATAATTTATAAGCAATTATTTATATATAAATCATAATTAACTTGGAGTGGCACAGTGGTCTAGGGGTGGAGCTCTGACCTCACAAAAAAACCAAAGTTTGATCCTAGGTCGCAGCAAATATTTCTCTCGCTATGCGCAATGAGTCTGCTGCGAACTTTATGTAGGTATCAGGAAGGGCGTCCGACTAGTAAATGCTCAAGCTCCATTCAATCCCACCTGATACAAGGGATTAAAAGAAAAAAAAAACATAATTAACTTACAGATCTTTCTCTATTTTTTTAAAACCATCCCTTGATACTGTTGTATTTATTATGAGACCTTTTCTACTTATACCTGTAAAGTCCTTTAGTGAATAAAAGCTATTATTAAACCGTCTTTACAAAAATAAATAATCAGTATAATTTTGTCTTTCGCCCTCTGTAACTTTCTCTTTGTGTGTGGAAGGTAATTGAAGAAATAGAGGAAATGATGCAGGAATCTCCCGATCCAGAAGATGATGAAACACCAAGCCAGACAGACCGTCTGTCCATGTTGTCCCAAGAAGTTCAAACACTTAAAAGGTCTAGTACAAACCACAATTATGAAGAAAGTAAGTGATGTTTACTTGTATCTTCTGTTTGATGTTTGTCTTAAAAACTATCCTGCATTTAAAGAATATGCTACTATTATACACATCTTTTATTATGCGATAATTACTTGCACATAAAGTCTATTTGGAAGAATCAAAACTGAGTCACATATTTGAAACTTCAGAAAAGAGGCCAACATATAGCATTCTTGAAAAGCTTTCTCAAAAGTAGTTGTGACTTATCCTATCCTTCTATTTTCTAAATACTGTTGTACTAAGAACATTTTTATCTTTCCCTCAGTTTTTTATTTTCTGTTGCTGAAAGAAAGTAAAGATGTACTATTTTCCTTTCTTTCTTAAAGAAGGCAAGGCAAGAAAGTACGCAATTGCATTAGATTGTGTAAATGGATGTTGTCTTCCAAAAAAACAACCCATAATCTGGAGCAATTGTACACTTTTTGTAGGGCTGAAAAGTTTATGGAGTCTCCCAGTATGGGGCTTTCTTTTCTTACACGCAAATATGAGAAGAGAACTGTTCTTTAAAACTGACAGCGCTTCTAGAAAATACAATTTCAATCTTCTCTTTTAGAATACTTTTGTGTATTTTCCAAGATAAACTACCAGATCCACATTCCTTTCTTGATATTATTCATGTTATTAAATTATTTGATATATTTATATCGACTAGGTACTGTAATCCTAAACTATTTGGAAGTGGTTATAGGAGTGTTTATTTATAGCTTTCAGCTGATAAATACAATAGGACTAGTTTTCAGTTGTATATGTCTACGGGATCCAATCTGGGTTGGTCATTGAAACCAGAGGTTTAGTCTTCCAAGCTTTCAGACTTCGGACCACATCTTCAGGGAACTTCTCCCTCTACACCAGGGCTGTCAAACTCCCAGCCCATGGGCTGGATGCATCATGTGCTGGCCATGCCCACACCCAGTTTAGCAAAGGGGGGAAAAGTCCCAATGGCAACATGAGTTTAACACCCCTGCTCTAGACTATGTTAGAGAAACATTCCGTGAAGATGGGCTCCAGCATAAGTATGGTCCTGGTGACTGATCCAGATTGGATCCTGCAGCATTATCCTGGGAGACATAAATTGGCCTTCATTTGTGCATATATGTCTGTAATTTGAAAGTGCTTCTGATAGCAATAAAGAAAAAGATTGCAGTTGTGAATATGAATGATTTATACCAGTGTTTCTCAAAGGTGGCAATTTTAAGACATGGATTTCAACTCCCAGAATTCTTGGCTGGCTGGAGAATTTTGGGAGATGAAGTCCACACATGTTAAAAATGAGAAACACTTAATTTAAATCATTGAGGAAAACCATCTAAACTAATCTGCCTTGAGCTTTAAAAGAAATCCTGGAAGCTATGAGCTGCAACTTTGTACATGCTAAACCGAATTAAAAACAATTAGGGTGGGGGGAGAGAAAAATAATTGCACTGTTAAACAGTTCAGAATTGTTTTAAGTGAATTTTCTTAGAGATGATATCTAGATGGGCTGGATGGGGATTTATATGTATATAAATAGAATAATGGAACAGTTTTTAACCTAAGTACGTATTGAACAGTTAGAATATGTTTATTAGGGAAAGTATTGTTGGAATTAGAATTTCATGACAATCAACTGTTTTAGAGATCATAATGTTTTCTGCTGTTTGAAAACAGGGGTGCAAAAACTGTCTGTGTCTGAGTTAAATGATCTCTTAGAAGAGATTGAAGCAGCCATCAAGGACTACTCTGAGGAGTTAGTGCAACAATTAGCCCTAAGGGATGAATTGGAGTTTGAGAAGGAAGTAAAGAACAGCTTCATATCTGTCCTGATCGAAGTACAAAACAAGCAACGAGAACAAAAAGAAATGACGAAGAAGAAGAAAAAGTTAAAAAATGGCACTCCTCAGAACGGAAAGCAAGAAAAAAGCCATCTGCCTGGAACAGTAAGAGCTCTTAAAACATGGTTTACATTTTAAATTTATATAATATGATCTCTAATTTTGTCCAGTTATTCTTACTAATAGTTAAAATGAATAATAATAAGCAGCATTAATAACATCGCCTCTTTTGGTAAATGATAGTTGGACTCCACATACTTCAAAAGGCATAGAAATATTCATGATCTTCTATTTTTCTTACCATCACTAGTACTGGTCAAGCTTTACAAGACTCTGAAGAATAACTACTACTTTCTCAGATGATCAGCGTTATATTTCTTACTTTGTCCAACCAAATTTGTACAAGTAGTCTTTTTACCTCTTTGGATAAATGTTAGGGAATGAGAGAGAAATTTGGGAAGTGTTTGAAATGTTAACACCTACTTTAAGTTTGGTTAACATCTGCTATTGAAATTAGCATTTTTCAGCAGGGCTATCACAGAAGTAGAATTTGTTCAATATATTTAAGTAATCGTTGATGCACAAGCATACAATTTTTTTCTATCCACAGGCTACTTGAAGTTTCCACATTATTCCTCCTCTCATTAACTTCATTTCATCATATGTGTATGTAATCTCCCTGTTTTGTCTTCTCCCATCCACCTTAGACAATAGAATCTGCTAATGCTATTATGCATATGCTAAAGTGCCTTGGGAGTACTTTCTAGGCTCATTGGCATTAGAGTACTTCCCAGAATCCACAATAACTTTTTCATCAACACTAGGCTTTCTTGATTTTAAGATATTTTGCAAACCAGAAAAAAAAACTAGCTACTGATTTCATTAAAATCTGTGTTTATCATGTGAACAAACGCATTGTCACTAGAGCAGCAGTCACCAACTGGTGGGCCGCGCGAAAATTTTGGTGGTCTGCAGAGAAATGTCACCCTCAGAGCACCCCCCAAAGCAATTAATCCAGGCTGAACAGGAACACAAGGCTGCACCGCCCACATGGCCCTCCTCCCCTCACACTCACTCCTTACCTGGAAAACTTGCCTGCTAAGTTGCTACTTTTCCTTTTTCTGACCATCAGCTGTTCTGCTGTGCTGGGAGATTTAGATAGGGGAGATTTATGCTTTGGGGGGGATGCTCTGGAGGCAGACATTTCTCTGTGGACCACCAAAATTTTCTCGCAGCCCGCCAGTTGGCGACCGCTGCCCTAGAGGGATGGTTCTGAAGGACTTCAAGCTGCGTCAGCAAGCCACCATCAGTCAAAATTCGTATTAGTGGTCCACGGGATTTAAAATTATGAGTTTGGTGGTCCCTGAGGTCCAAAAGGTTGGTGACCCTTGCACTAAAGCAGCAGGAACTGTGTGGAAATTGTGGCAACCCAACTCTCTTAGCAAATTCCCTCTGAAAAGACAATCACTACAAAGCAGAATTAGATAAAAGGTTAAATATAAATCATACTTCTTGTAAATAAGGAAGAGGAAAAATAACATCGGTATATTGTAAAAAGTATGTAATTTGAGAGACAACTAAGCCAGGCATGTATGTTACAAGCACTTTTGTTAAAGACTGTTTTTCTGCTGTAATTTATGTTACATAGAAATAATGTGATGTGACCTATAATTTAACCTTTTATTTGCCAAAGTAATTAGGAGGTCCAATAATTATCAACTGAACCTAGATAATAAATGGATTAATTATCTTCTACTACACTAAGGTCAACTGAAAATATACTATTTATTCTGCAGAGCTTTAAAGCTTTTGTACAATTTTATTTCTACATTGTCTTTTATGAATATCCTCTGGTAGAGTCGAAATGAAAATAATCAATAAAGCACAGTTTTAAACACACATAAAGACTATAAATCGACAAGCTAAGCCACATAGTAAAACAACTAGAGAATGTAAATGTAATTTAAAAATTGAATATAAGAATAACTTAAAAATCAAGGAAAATACAAAAATGTTTTGCCTGGTGCCTACAAGGTAAATGATTGGGTACCAGCAGGGGTGGGATTCTACCAGTTCGCACCTATTCACTCGAACTGGTTGTTAACATTCGAAGCAGTTCGGAGAACTGGTTGTTAGAAGAAATAACTAGCCTAATCCTGTAAGGAAGGCAGGAAGAAAACATTCTGCTGTTGCTTATAGAAACTGCCTCTTCGTTAACCCTTATTACATTCTTGGCAGGACTAGACTTCCTGTTTCAGGAACGTCTCTGGAGTATTTTTCCCCTCCTTTGCTGCTACTTTGCTTGTGTGGAGTGACCATTCAAAGTTACAATGGCACTGAAAAAAATGACTTATGACCATTTTTCACACTTATGACTGTTGCAGCATCCCCACAGTCATGAGAGGCCAGGCGAGGAGATGCGCATCTCAATGTGAGTGATATTGAGTTGGCCATGCCCAGCCAATACCATGACCACCAAGCCATGGCCACCCAGTCACATGACCACCAAGCCACGCCCATCACCTAAGCCAAGCCCACAGAACCGGTTGTTAAAAGTTTGAATCCCACCCCTGGATACCAGGCATCTTTTTTCAAAGGAGAATGAATGCATCGTAACTTGAGGGGAGAGACACTTACTCTAGGGGAATGTATCAGCTGAATACCTTAACATTCAGACACTATCTCTACAGAAGTATAAGAGTAATCTGTATAATAGTCTCCCCTATAAAAATTGCTCCAGAACCGAGATGTATATCTTTTTCAACATAGATTTTCCTTGACACCTTTGATAATCTTATCTTAGAGAGCTGTAAGCAGTTTCTTCAATATCTTTTTAAGGATTTGACACAATAATTGTGCTGTCCAGCCAATAGAGGACAGAATAATAATGCTATTATAAAAGGAACATAGTGCTAAATTCATAAATTATAACATCAAAATTCTTGCATCGAGTAAGAGTTTATTCTGACAAAAGCTTGGTTGTTTAATACCTATACAGGAAGAATATGAACATATAAAGTGAATGTACCTTTAAAGAGCAATGAGATGTTTGCAGGTACTCAAAGAGGAACATTTTCCGACAATATGCAACTTCTATGGATGAAACTGAGCATAATCTTTTCCCTGTCATTTTCACATAGTTCGTTACACAATGTCTGTTTGTTGTAATCTTTCATTGATATCTTTCACTTTAGGATCAGGAGGTAGCAAGTGAATGCTGTAATATTAGTTTGCAGTACTGATTAAAATTTGCCTTTAATGATTCCACAATTCATTACAAAAGATAAGGCTATTGGCAGCAAATGATTTGTTCTCCGCTGTTCTTCTGTGGGCATCATATAACATACCTCTAATTTGTATGTAGATTATCTTGTGTACAGCAGATTATATTTCTCACATTTCTACCATTAAAACCTGAGGTCCCCATAGTGAAGATAATTGCAAAGAATGAAAGGATTAACTGATTTGTTTTGTGCATAGAGACTGAATGTAGCTCACGGCATAAACATCCACTTCTTGTATCAGACATTTGTTCATTTCAGTACTGCAGTGGGATTTCCAGTTTCAGTTAGAATTTTCTTGTTTGTATAGGAGAAACTTAAGAAAGCAAATCCGGTCAGTTGCCATGAGTAGCAGTTTGGTTTTCTGTCAAGACTTCTAGGTATAGAAGAAATAGGGCGGGTTTGTTATTTTTTCCAAACAAACTAGCGTGGAAATATCTTACAGGCCACCTCATATGGGAATATTGTGTAGTTGAATAATGAAATATTGAGAGATTCTACAATCTACAGATCTAGATTTATTTCAAAAAAGAATATCAACTGAAAATTGAATTCCCTGCCCAGAATATGTTGTGTCATTCATTGGTATTGTTTTATGTTTTCCACTTTCAGCCATGAGGAGCAAGGAAATGCAGTTTTCATACCAATAAGACACTGGATTATTTGATCTGTGTAATGTATAATGGGATTGGGCAAGGAGCAAAAAGCTTACAAGGCAATGTGCTTTAGCATGTTCTATGCGTGTGATTTCATATATATTTAAATATATTATTTGAGATAATAAGCATCAGCCAAAGATCGTTAATGCTAAAACAACCTTATCTTAGTTCTGTATATATGATATTTGGCTGGCTCCATTCCTAAATCTCTAAAGAGCAAAATATTTAAAAGTCAGTGCTTTTCTCATTAAGCTACAGCTATATTTCATTTCTGACATTTACCTTGCTGGCATCCCCCCCCCAAAACCTAACTAATATCTTTACATTTTTCTTTTTTCCCCCCTTTTCTGTCACATTCTCACTCCTTATAGCGCTTCAGTATGGAAGGAATCTCAAATGTCATTCAGAATGGCTTTCGACAAACGTTTGGAAACGCGGGTGGAGAAAAACAGGTGCTGGGCTACCCTCTGACTTTGTTTTCCTTGTGCTGCCTTTTCTGTCTCTGCATACATTCCTGTCTTAAAAGTTGGCAATTTCAGACTTCAGGTGTTCTCAGAAAGGGAGGAAATACATTTCTATGCTTTTTCGCATCTTCCCTGCCTTAAAGCTAGGAGCTGTTTACAAAGGTTTTCTTTCCTTAGTAGTTAAAGAAGAAGACAAGCCTTGATATGCACGGGAGAAAAAACAGAGTAGATGAAAAAATTCCCCTTAGGGTTTATTTTTAATTTTTCAAAATCAAATGCAGGCAACAGCATAATACATACTTGGAGTTAAATACCTGTCTAAGAAAGCAGTAATGAAAGATTATGTCAGTTTTAAAGTTTCAGTCTAGGAAGACAAAAATGAACAGTAAACAGCATGCCTCATATCTTCCAAAATGGTAAAATCTATTTTGCTATTTTTAAGTTACAAGAAGTAAAAGTCCTCAACATTTCGTATATTTTTTTATACAGGACGCAAATCTCTGAAAAAAATGTGTGTTCCAGAAGCTTACAGACTATATGTATCCAAGTAGTATGTTGCAGGATCCAAACTGAGTTGGTTACTGGGACCAGATCCAGATCCCAGTGACCGACTTAGATTGGATCCAGCAACATTGTCCTGGGACACGTATATTGGCCTTCATTCATGAAAGTAATATGTACAATAAAGGGCAGAACCCTTTATTTTATGCCTCAACTCAACACAAAGCCAAATAAAAGCCATGTCTACAATTCCTTCAACATTCTTTTTTATGATTAGGGCAGAACGCAAATTTTGTAATACATAATACTTTTTCCTGATTCTTACGATCCCTATCTGTTTGCTTGCTGTTTTATCTGATGAAGAATGTTGAAGAACATAGTAAAATAAAAGTATTGCTCATATGTGGAACATGTATGTTGATATGAAATATGAAAAACATTAAAGCTTACTCCAGTACGCTGATAGTCTCAATAGAAAACTCTCTGTTTTCAAAACTGGAACTTAAGTGTAGCACAAGGGAAGCCACTGGTTTTTGTTTTGTTTTGTTTTTTTCTTCCCACTAGTATTTTTTCCCAAAATGAAGACTTTAGTATTATTTGTATTTCATAGCAAATCTCTTGGTTTTTTTTTTCCAATGTAGAAAAGTAACATATTAGAGAGGTTTGGGGAAGAGGCTGGAGGAACTAAAACAGAAAGAAAAATAAGACAGCACAAAACAACTAAAACAGAAATTTTTTAAAAAAAATCCTTGGCCAGCTATTGTCCAGTTTATTGCTTTATAAACCAAAGTATCTTGTTTTTCTTTCTAAAAATGAGAATGAAGTGAATGAGAATGAAGCCATGAGAATGAAGTGGCATGGGCATGGAAACTTAGAGATTGAAAGAAAGGAAACATAACATTGCATCAAACATAATTGAAAATGCTGCTATCTTTTCACCCGTGCCAGTGATTTACCTATGTTGTAAGAGAGATTGAAGGGGAAAAAATACTTGCCTGTGTTATTTAGAACTAGAGAATAGATTATCTGCCCCTAGCCTAGTCTGTCTGTCTTGCAGCTGCGTGCTTGTATTAAACCCTAGCCTCTTAGCATAAAAGCCTGTTCTGATTACAGAAGCCTGTGCTTGTTACTATTTTAATCTTGGGGTGTTGGTGAGATACATAGGATCTCAATAAAGGAAAATATTTGTAGCTCAGGGTTGAAATGAGGGATCCTTAGTGCTCTCTGAACTTGGTTGTTTTCTTGCAGATGTTACATTATCCAAACTAGGTAACATCATCAGTGCTAGTCTCTGATAGTTTAAGATCAGATCTGGACTTAGATCGGTGCTAGATTAGCACTGATGCTGTTACCTAGCTTGGGTAATGAAACTAGCAAGAAATCAAATTTAGAAATCACCAAACATCATACATAGGATCTATCTTGTCTTCCTTCTAGATCAGAGGTCTCCAAACTTGGCAACTTTAAGACTTGTGGACTTCAACTTCCAGAATTCTGGGAATTGAAATCCACAAGTCTTGAAGTTGCCAAGTTTGAGGACCACTGTTCTAGATAGTACATGTGCTGGGCAAATTTGAATCTCTGTTAAATCTTAAGACTTAGAAAGCATGTGATATACTAAATCCAGACAGTTCCCATGGAACTTGAAGGATAAATCTGAAGATTAATGTTCTGCCTTGTATGTTACCAGCCTGTCCACTATAGCCTATTATAAATGGTACAGTGACACCTCATTTAAGTAGACCATTGAGGAATTATTCCTCACTTCATGTTAAGCCTTGTGCATGTATCTATGTCTGAACTGGAGAATATTTGTGTCCAATTTGAAAGTGGTGCATAAATGAGAGCTTTTTAAGCCTTCAACAGTACATAAAGTATGTGATCTGAAGATATATGTATTATCCCAATTACAGTCTTGAATCTATTACTGGTGCTAACTTAATAGTAAAGAGGTGTTTCCTGCTTCAGGAAGGGGCTTCAAATACAAATGGGTCTGATAAATATGCATAACATTGTGTTATTAGTTTGATTTGTTTGTATTTCTGTGGGATGAATTAAGTTTTATCTATATAGTCATTTTATGTTAGTATAAAACTGCTTTTCCTGATACTGTTTTTGGATTATGCTATCAGTCTAATACAGTAGTGTGAGACCTCATTACTATTCAATGCAAGAATATAATTCATAAGAAATAAACCACACACAAGAAACCCAGACCCTGGAAATACCCTTCATTTTGAAATAAAAAATACTAACCGGTTTTTTTGAAAATATTGAATTGGTATTATTCAAGTATGGAATGTGGAAGGTCTGTGTTTTTCCTATAAATAATTTTAGAACTAGTAAACTCTATACAGTATTGTCCTTCAGTCTAAGAATAAAAATATCTTCTTTGTATTGAAATCTGTTGCTGAATCAAGGCTATAGCATGGCTTTAAGATTTTACCAAAAAGAGAAAACATAAATTTTTAATTATAAGTGTTTAAGAATTAAGCTTTGGAAAGATCACATTACTTGAGGTTTTTAAATATGAATGTTCATTTAAAGTTGGTGATATAATTTGCTCTAAATTGAGTTTATATCCATAATACCGTAGACCTGTAAGGAAAAAAAAATGAAAGAACTGGGGAAAAATATTGCTCAAAATAAAATTTTAAAACTAAATGGCACTTATTTCTATACCAGCAAAAGCAGATACAGTATAATTTCAAGGAATCACATACATGTGTATAAATCAGTGCAAGAAATAGCAGCTAAACTCAGCTATGTGAGATTCCACTGTTGCTCCTAGGTGCACCCACTTCTGAGCATAAATTGACTCTCTTGCATGGTGCACTGTCAGAGTTCATTATGAGGGAATTGTGAAGTTGGAATATAAAACTTCCTATCACTGCCAATATGTGAGCAAGATGGTCTGGTTCTGGCCTCAAAACTTTAAGACCTGAATTCACAGACATGATTTCACTGTCGTGGCAGATATATTGTTTATTCTTTGCTAATAATTATAGTGCATTGGTCTTGTCGAGAGTTCATTAAACATTTTATGTTGTACATAAAAGAAGTTTTCAGTTATATTATGGCTGTACAAAATACCTAATGTAAAAATTTACTTCTGTATGGAATCACAAAAGTGCTCTCTACAGTGCAGCAAAATTCTGAAAAGAATGTGTACCGTATTTGCCGGCGTATAAGGCGACTTTTTGCCCTGAAAAACATGCCTCCAAGTGGGGGTCGTCTTATACGCCGGTAAATACGTTGTCACTCGGTGCAAGAGCGACGGGGCGGAGCTCCGCAACTTGCGAAGCCCCTTCAAGCCCAGCCGGAGTCTCTCTTCCTCCTCC
This sequence comes from Notechis scutatus, assembly GCF_049901735.1. Lineage (NCBI taxonomy): Eukaryota > Metazoa > Chordata > Lepidosauria > Squamata > Elapidae > Notechis > Notechis scutatus. Next base: position 66,450,030 of record NC_142009.1, on the reverse strand, counting down.
TCCCACCCACCCACCCACCCACCCTCCGCCCGGCTCGGGCGCTTGCGGAGGCCAATCTGGAGGTGGGGTTGGGGTGGAGCGGGAGAGTCTCTGGCGGGCCGCCGCCAGCTAGCCCCGAGCCACGTAATGGCCCGGGGAGTGGGGGGAGAAGGTGGTGGGGGTGGACTGTGGCACCCTCCTTCTGGGCAGCGGGGCGGGCGGCAATTTGCTCCTCCCACTTCTCCCTCCCTCTTTGAAAGACCGGGAGGGCTGTGCTTGGGGCGGGGGGTGTCCTCGGGAAGTTCCTGATGGGACCCCGCTGGGCAGGGCCACCCGGCTCCCGAGCTGCTTTCCAGGGTCCCCTTGGGAAGAAAGGGTCCGGTGGGCGGTGGAAGAAGGCGAGCAACCTCCTCCGCCCCTGTCCCGTCCCTCCTCTTGTCCCCTCCTCCCCCCGCTTAAGAGAGAAAGATCCGCCTCCCTGCACCGAGCTGCCACCCGGCGCCGCGTCTCCCGGCCAGCGCGCGCTGCGACGGAACCGGCCAAGCGACTTTAAAACCGAGCGGAGGCCAGAGATAGCCGGAATTACCCTCCACACCACACACACACACACACAGAGAGAGAGAGAGAGAGAGAGAGAGAGAGTTGGCAGCTGTCCATCCCCCACCCTTGGAGTCCCGATGGCACGCACGCGGGGCTGTCACAAAGAAAGGGAGAGGAATTGAGTGCCAGCCTGAGAAAGGCGAAGCTGCCTCTCTAAAGCATTTTGGTGGCTTTGTAAGTTTGGGGGAAAGGGGCGGGGGTGTCAATCAAGAATTATATCCAGAATACCCCAAGTGTTACAACTTACCTTATTTGCCGGCGTATGAGATGACTTTTTTTGCCCTGAAAAGCATGCCTCCAAGTGGGGGGTCTTATACGGCGAGTATATAACAAAAACTATATTTTGAGTGGAAATGTTGGGGGCTCGTCTTATACGCCCAGTCGTCTTATACGCCGGCATATACGGTAATTTAGAAGCTCAGAAAAATGTATGCAATATATAAGAACATTTTTAAAATTATCAGTTTGTGACACCTATTTTGTTGTTACTTGCTGGGACATCTTTTTGTTGAATTCACTGTGTTTCACTTTTTCCTAGATGACATACAAAAAGCTGAATTACACATAATTACATATTGCAAAGCATATCTAATACTGCCAACATCAGATGTTTAGCAATTAAAGTTAATTAGGAAAATATTTTATAGTAATCATAACTTTTGTTTGACAGTATCTGACAACTGTTATTCCGTATGAAAAGAAAAATGGACCTCCATCAGTTGAAGATCTTCAAACATTGACAAAAAGTAAGCACATAAATATGATTTGTTAGAGAAATAAATTTCCATGGGTGTTTTGATGCTGGGGAAAAAAAACAGCTGATTTTCCAGAGTTTCTTCAGTTGAAGAAGGTTCTTAAAGTTCTGTTCTAAATTAGCCAGGGAAATCCACTTTGCTTTGAAATGTTTGGAATTGGTCAGCAGTCTATGTTTGCTTACTCTTCTCAGATATCCTACAATTATCCATCATTCCTATGTCTTGGTTTTTTTGGAAGACTATATTCATTTATCTCTTCCAGTAAAATCAGCATTGTTTGCCTTGCACAATTAACTGCTTAACAAGAGGGCTGAGACACTAACTAGAAGGGAATAAGCCTGAAAATGCCTCTTTGTTGTGACCTAAGTTTTTAAAATGATACACTCTAGGAACTAACACCATTGTTATCCACTGACTAGCTGAAATTTGATCTGCTGGTTGCACAGGGACAGACTACCTGACTCTTTTTCTACTAATGCTGTTGGAAGACAGCGCTCAAACCATTTATTTTAGAGCACTAGAACTGTTCAAACCTGGATATTATTTCAATTCCAAAGAGTTAAATAGATTTTGCATGACATTTATGCATGCTCATAATTACAGATTTGGAATGTGCTCTTTTCAGAAAGATTATACATTATTTCAGTCTCTTATGTAGTGAGCTTTTAGATGCAAAGTTATTTCTCCATTCTTCCTCAGGAAGACAGAAGCTGTTGGTTTTTTCCTGTCAATAGCTCATCTTTCTTTTGGGCAAATGCATAGGTAGTTCTCAATTTACAACTATAATTGAGCCCAAAATTTATATTGTTAAAGGAGTTTTGTTCCATTTTACGACTTTCCTTGCCACATTTGTTAAGTGAATCACTGCAGTTGTTAAATTAGTAACACCATTGTTGAGTGAATCTGGTTTTCCCATTGACTTTGCTTGTCAGAAAGTCACAAAAGATGATCACCTGACTCCGGGACATTGCAACCGTCATAAATATGAACCAGTTGCCAAGCATCTGAATTTTGACCATGGGGATGTTGCAATGGTCATAATTGTGAAAAATAGTCTTTAAGTCACTTTTTTCAGGGTCGTCGTAACTTTGAACAGTCATTAAATGTACTGTTGTAAGTCAAGGACTATCTGTAGCAATGATCTAAAAAAATAAACATACAAGACAAGTTCCCTAAATGTTCCAGGTTCCCTTTACTGCAAGGTGGGGAAAATGAGAAAATAAGAGATTTGAAAAGCCAGGAGAAAATTGCTGTGCTGCCAGACGTTTCCTTATCCCTTCAGCAAGAGGAATGGAAAGGAAAATAAAACAAAAAGCAGTTGGATCTTCTAAATTTTCATACTGTCTTCCTTCACAATTTGTGTAGTTGTTCAGCACTCTGGGACATTGACTCCAGTTCTAGATCAGTGAGGAAAAAATAACTTCTTTTCTGTTCCACTTTTTCCAGAAGGATTTGTTGGGGAAAAGATTGATACTTTTTTTTAATTCCCAGATAGCCACAACCTACCAAAAATGGAAAGTTCTTGGTACTATAGGAATGGTCTGAGTTCATGGGACTCATAGGAATAGGGTTCATAGGAATAATCCATCTTTTAAACAAATCTGAATACATTACAGAGCTATCGAAGTTACTCTGTATTTTTATATCTTTCTCCCTTTAACAAATGATGAGAAAAGGATCTACAGAATAACTTCCATTTTAGTTTTTTGTTTTTTTTCCACGATCCAATCTGAGTCTGTCACCAGAGGTTTTGTCTTCCGACCTTCCTGGCTAGAGAGAAGTTTCCTGAAGATGACTCCAAAAGCTTGGAAGACAAAACCTCTGGTGTCAGACCCAGATTGGATCCTGCAACAGTGCAGCATTAATATCCTGGGACATGTACATTCACCTTCATTCGTTAGTTTTTTCTACTTGCATATTTTATTGAAAGGCAGTGAATTTACTTCTTCCATTGACGGCACCCTCATATTTTATAGTTCTTCATGCCATGAAAGAAGACAGTGAGAAAGTGCCAAGCTTATTAACAGACTACATTTTGAAAGGTGAGTTTACCGCATGTTGCATGACTGAGGCTTTTCTATCAATATAACTTCTGTGATGATGTAGTCACGAACAAAATCAATGGTGCTATTTTGGAAGCAACTTCAGAATGAATCGGTTTCTTCAGAATGGTTACGCTGGTCTTTCTGATATTAAGGAGATCTTCTATGATCTCTAGAATGTCTCTATCTCTTCAGGCCAATTTCCATGTTCTAAATTCTCTTTGGAAGTGTAGATGGTAGGAAAGATAGATTATACAAAAAGCTGTCCCTCTCCTCTTTAATGAAATAGCAACAGCACTTAGACTTATATGCTGCTTCACAGTGCTTTACAGCCCTCTCTAAGCAGTTTACAGAGTCAGCATATTGCTCTCAACAATCTGGGTTCCCATTTTACCGACCTCGAAAGAATGGAAGGCTGAGTCAACCTTCAGCTGGTGAGAATTGAACTGCTGGCAGTTGGCATAATAAGCCTGAAATATTGCATTCTAACTACTGCACCATCATGAAAATGTTTGACATACAGATGATAGTGTCACATATTGTAATGTGTAACATTGGTCATTAAATAAATGTGAGTGGCAAACTTTCAGGATTACAGCAAACCTTGGTAGCCAATTTCTAGATGGACAAACTCTTGAGAGTATGTGTTATCAGAGAAAATGTAAATTCTTTTTGCTTATATTTTTGTTTTTAGATACTTAAACTTTACTATTACAAATCATCATAATTATTATCAACTATGAAGGTTTATGTAAAGTTTAAATTAATGATGAAATATTGTTCCCCATAACAAGGACACCTTTGTAATTTTGGGTTATGACATTTTAAACTTGATTTCTCCATTTGTTTTATATTGTGCTAGCATTGGTTTGAAAGCTGCATTGCTCTGAGGTTTGTGCTTTATAGATGTGATAAAGGAGTATATAAAGGACATGTCTTGATCCTCTCTGTATTTTAAGTTGAGGGCTTCAATATTTCAGGCAAGAGAATACAGTTGCCCCTAAATCTTTTGAGATGTTCTATCTCAAATATCTCGCCATAGATTATGAAAATTGAGAACTAAAGCTGGTCAGCTTTTCTTAAATTTAAAATTTTTAACCCAATGACCAAGACATGACCTACTATATAGCTCATTTCTGTAAAAAAAAATTAATTGGCAGTAGTGTGTGTGTACATATTATGTATATATCTTTATGACTATCAGTTTTGTTTATGTGGTAAGGGTTGGGAATCATATTTAGAACAGATAATTATTGCGACTTTGATTCTGGAAGGTTTCCTGTAATATTCTACAAAGCATATCAATTTAATGACACTCATATGCAACTTTATTTTGTAGTTCTGTGTCCTACGTGAAGAGACCTATGAAAAACAGCCTGGCGAGTTCCTGTGAAAAATGTTTTTCCATGGATTCTTTCAGACTTGACAGTTTGTTTGCACTGCGTTGAATTCTAATGTATTTGTTACTTTCATTGCCTGCTTCAGTTTTTGAATTCTGGAATAAGTCATCCAGATCATGTAAAATTCATCCTTTCCCCCACCCCACGTATAAATTGTTTGAACAAATGATGAATTCTGTACAGTTTTACCTACATGCATTGCTTTGGCTTTTTAAAGACTATTTTTACATTATATGGCATGTAATTATTTTACCCAGCACCAGTTTGTGGTTGTGGAGGAAAAATAACATCAGTATAAATAAAAGATGCCTATTAAACAAAATGCACCTCTAATAAAAGATGCAGCAGATCCAAGTATTAAATGTATAAAATGGATCAAAAGCTGAGCCTGCACTGCAAAATTCCATTGAAGTTCTTCCTTGAAGGCTCTGGGATGAAAATGTTGATAGAAACAGGAACTGACTTTTAAAGTAAGAATAAAGACAGTATTGTAGTATTGTTTACCGATTCATATGACTTTCATTAACCCTCTTTGAAGTAAAAAGTGGTAGATTATCATTTTCCATCATTGGTTGGCCTTTTTTTTCCCTTTCAAAGCCTAATGTTGGCAAAGAGGAAAGGGTTCCAATAAAGAACACCCTCAATTTGTGTAGGATGAATTGTGCCCCAAATCATTGCCTCATTATTTTCATTTTCTATAGTTTAATTTAAAACTAATGTAGTTTAATAATAGTATTGCTGCTATTGTACTTTTAACCCATATTAAATGTTTGGTCATCGTAATTTTTGTATGCTTCGATATGTTAATGAACAATTTTAAAACATTTCTATTCAGCTGTCTTTTATTTATTATCAAGTAGTGATAGCACAGACAAGAAACACAACCAAGAGTAATAGCTCTGTCTTTATGGTAAGGTTATTATAATAGAATCCTGCAAGACTAAAAGTATTTGTGCCCTACTTTCCTTTTACTCTCTGGAAAACTAGGGAGGGTCTCTCATGAAACATTTCCTTTCTGTGGGCTAAGATATGTGTCAGTTATCTATTCAGTGGCTCTCTCGGTTACACTTAGTTATCATAATTTGCTTACCCAAACATAACAGTAAAATTCTAATAGTAGAATGTGTACAACTGCAGAACCAGCTATCAATGGGGTTTGTGGATTGAAGGATTTTATCAATCCTCAATCAGATATTAAAGTGATGTAGAACTTAAATCTCTTCTTGACAAAATGTACAAGGGCATTCCTTGGAACATTCCTTAATTTTCAAAACGTGTCTTGATTCTTGAGATTGTATCAATAAGCATCTTTCTCCTCCATAAATCCCACCAGAGACTTAATTATTTTTTCCTATAGTATCCTCTGAATGTTCTGGTAGAATTGGTCTAAATCTTGAACAAAATTCTTTTTTGTTTCTTATTATTATTACCTTTATTGTCAGAGTACAACATGTGTACAATGAGGTTGGCTGAGCCTCCTTTCATGCACACACACCCCAACACAACTCACAGTGAGGACAGAAGTCCCTAACCCAATCCCAATCTTATTACACCATGTGACTTTGTTGCACAACGCGCTGGCCCCGCAAGTCTGTCATACTATGTTGACATGAAGTTATGTTCCATTCAGAAGTCTGATAGCTCACGCATAGAAACTGTTCTTCAGCCTGTTGGTGTGGCTGGCTATGCTTCTATATCTCCTACCCCATGGTAGGAGAGTGAAGAAGTGCTGACCGGGACGTGAGTCATCCCTGAAAATTTTCCTCACTCTTCTAAGGCGGCGAGCCCTAGCGATGTCATTTAGTGGTGTCAGGGGACAGCCCACGATGTTTTGTGCTGTGGTCACCGCCCTCTGTAATGTCTTTCTATCCACGGCTGTCAAAGTAGCATACCACACTGTAATGCAATATATGAGGACGCTTTCTATTGTGGACCAGTAAAATGAGGTCATCAGTCGTTCCACTTTATTCTTTCGCAAGACCCTAAGGAAATGGAGTCTCTGTTGGGCCTTTCTAGCCACCTGAGCTGTGTTGATTTTCCAGGTGAGATCTTCGCTGAGGTAGACTCCCAGGAATTTAAAGGAGGAAACTATCCACACAGCCCCCCTTAATGTAAAGTGGGGTGGGTTCCTCTCTCTTCTGGAAGTCTAACACCATCACCTTTGTCTTGCTGATGTTTAGGTGCAGATTGTTTTCTAGGCACCATGAGGATAATTTTTGAACCTCCCCTTGTACACAATTTCGTCTCCACCTGTAATGAGACTCAATCCAGTAGTATCATCTGCAAACTTAATGATCACAGTGGATGGGTCAGATAATACACAGTCATGTGTACAGTGAGTACAGGTAGGGACTGAGCACACAGCCCTTTGGGGAGCCAGTGCTAAGTTTCAGGGAGGTGGATGTGACAGAGCCAGCCCTCACTGTTTGTGCTCGGTCCCTCAGAAAGTCTTTGATCCAGTCGCAGATGGAAGAGGGAAAATCCAAGTCAATCAGCTTTTTTATAAGAATGCTCGGCGGGATAGTATTGAAGGCCAACCTGTAGTCAGTGAAAAGCATCCTGACATAGTTTCTGGGTTTCTCCAGATGGCTCGCTACAGAATGTAAGGCAGTAGCTGTGGCATCGTCTGTCGACCTGTTCCCCCTGTAGGCAAACATGTTTGTCAAAGTCTGGTGGGAGTCATGTCCTAAAATGTTGGAGAACCAGTCTTTCGAAGCATTTCATCACTACTGACGTTAATGCGATAGGTCTGTAGTCATTTAGACAGTTAATTGCTGTTTTCTTGGGGACTGGGACAATAGTGGCTGTTTTCAAGCATGATGGAACACAGGCTGTTTGCAGGCAGATGTTAAAGATCTTTGTCAGGACCCCTGCTAATCAGCACAAGTCTTCACCACTATCCCCAGCACTAAATCTTAAACAAAATTCTTTTTTCTTTCTAAATTCCAATAATGCAAATTTTCCAAGTCGTTCTCCCATCTCTTTATATCTAATTTCTGTCTTATATTCAAAAACTTACATTTTATCAGTAGTTTGCTTTAATTTGCAGCCAGATTCTCTTAACTTCTAAAGATTTTTCAGTTCTCTTTTTTCAGATCGTTTTCCTGCAGATCCTTCTTCCATTTCTTTTTTAACTGTTGCAAGTAATCTGTTGTGTATATAAATGTTCTGCCTTTCCTACAAGGTCTGGTCTGTTAGTGTAATTAAGCTTACTGCTTTTCAAAAATACCTTTGTCCCCCCCCCCCAAAAAAAATTTCTTTTATTTTTTTAAATCACTATCTTTTTGCCATTTGAAACTTTCTAGTACCATAAACATGTCAACATTCTAAATTAAAGTCCTTTAAAATAGTTTATGTTCCCCTCTTCTTAATTTCAAAAAGAAGATACTCATCATGATTTTTTAATTTTCCCTGCTGTTCGGAATATCTCTCTTGGGTTGCAGGCAATTAGATCAGGGTCTCCAACCTTGGCCACTATAAGACTTGTGGACTTCCAGAATTTGCTGGCTGAGGAAATCTGGGAGTTGAAGCCCACAAGTCTTAAAGTAGCCAAAATTGGAGACCCCTGAATTAGATCATTCAATGATTAAGAAAAATGAAACTTTTGCCAATAAAATATCCTTTAAAAAAAAAGATCCCCCCACTTTCCTGGCCTTCCAGAACTGTCTGAAGACCTGATTCTGCCATCTCAGAGGAACACATAGCCACGGGGCTGGTTAGCAACCTGAAGCCCCTCCCCACCTTTTTAATTTTAATTATTTTATTCTCATTTTAGCTGCTTTCTATTAGTTATATATAAATTTTATATTTTGCATTTTTATATCACCCAGAGATCACAGCACAGCACTCACAAAAAAATTCCCCCTTTTTTAAAAAAATGAGGAAAAAGCTCTTCCAGAGCACAAATGGATAACCCCCTGATTTCTCCTTCCTCCAGATAAATTTTCTGTAAGCCAGAAATGAGTCCTAGCTGGAAATCCCATCACTGTGTGTGTCTGCGGAGACATCTAACTGGCCAAAACACCTCACTTGGAAGCCCCAGTTTTGAAGGATTTTCAGAAGACGCTGGACAGCCACTTTTTATTTAATTAATCTTTATGAGCTTAAAAAAAAATTGGACTGGGTAATCCTTGTTGTCCCTTCCAACTCCACAATTCCATGATGAGTTTCTGATGGAAAATCCTGTATAAGTTACCTCAAAGTACTCTCTTACTGATTGAACTGTATTCAGTACCATTGAACTGTATTCAGTTCCAATTCCATTTTGTTTCTATTATTTTCACTGTAACTGCTGTGTTCAGGAATACCTAGGGTTAGCTGCCTAATGTGGAAGAATTTTCTGTCCCACCAGACACTACTAAGAGTTGGCAAAATCTCAAAAGATAGATATGATTGATTTTGTGCATATATATATATAGGCACTGGAATTGTTACTTACTTCATGCCAAAGTGAAGACAAAGCAGAAATGGCTACTAAAGGACTTGCGACAAAACAGCAGTAGCTAAGATTCATTTGAATGGAGTTGTCTTGAGACACATTCTAAGATCTATGACTATCCGTAAATCTTCCAGTAATCAACTGTAAAAGAAGGAAATTGCAAGGCTTTTCAAAGACAATAAAAATGATGAAAACTCAAAAGTAAGCAATTCTGGAATTAATACTGTCATTCAATATCTATTCTAGATGGAGGCTTTATGTACAAAAGGTTAGAAGGTAATGATTGTGCAGGAGATTGATGAAGGAAGTAAAGAGAAAATTGAATTTTAATTCACCTTATAAAAAAAGATGTGAAGTAGCAGAAGTAAACCAAAATGTTTCTCATCAAGGAATGGGACATAAAGTAACTATTTTTCAGAATTGGATATCTTTAGTAGCCAGTGGAAACACTGAAGGAAAACAAGGAAAATGCCAATAATGGGGAAAACCTTGATCAAAAATTGTGAAGATTTGCAACTGTCCTCAGTAATTGATCCAAAAACTTCATGTTTCATAAATGACCTCTACACTTAATAAGAAAATCCTGTAATATAGTATAATGTGCTATATATACTGGAAATACTTTAATAAATTCTTAATTGTGGTGTTCCTTTGAAAACAATTTTGCTCCAGTTTGAAAATACCCTTAGGCAAAGGTCATATATTAGACTGAAAGTAAAATAAGAGCAGAATGGGCCGGATGCATGTGCAAAACAAAGAAGAAATTTTCTTCTCTAATTTCTTCCTTTGATTTCAAAATAGCCTTGAGGGTATGCAATATTCTCTGGATACATTTCAGTCCGGTACTATTATCTTGTATGCTTTTTCTTACAAATAAGATTCTGATTGCAAAGTGACATTTTTTTAGGAAGGGCAATTATATGGTAATAAACAACAATGCTCGCTTCACATAAAAGGAAGTTGCATCCGAAATTGTTTTCTTTCTTAGTGTAGTCCCAAGTGAATTCCAAGGATATTAAAGATAACTATTAATTTCAGACAGCAAAAAATAAATAGATCTACTGTAATCTCAATAAATATTAGAAACAAAATAATCCTTATTATTAAGAATTACTACTACTATTGTCCATAAACTGTTCAGAAAAGTTCTACTATCTTAATTTGAAAAGCATAGGTAAAACAGAAATAAGAGTCCAGTTCTGCTGTTGATATATAACAATCCCAAGCTGGGGGGTGGGAATTAAAATCTATCCCATTCGCTGTTTTATAAGAACTGCTGTAGCATATGAACAAAGTACATCCTTTGTCAACAAAGCTGTTGTGGCCATTTAATTTTCCTCCTCCGTATTGTTGGAATTGTTTCCTTGCTTCTGTAACTATTTTTTCACAACCCAAACTATAACAATTTCCCCAGTGACTTAAGAAAGAAAACCTACTACTTGCTTCATTGCTTTCAGCAATCTAGAAAACAAATTACCCTTGAATTTGTCCAACATTTGAAAAAATGAAATGTTTGCTCAGGCATACCCTAAAGATAACCCCTTTGAGCTCTTTATCACTCAGCTTTGGCTGATTGTTCAGGCCATCTGGGTGATGGATTCATGACTCATGATGCTTTAGAGAATCTTTTATGCTATTAAATTTCTGTCTTTGACTCTGCTTCTTTAGAAGCAGCACAGCTGGTAACATGGCTTCCTGAAAAAGGAAATATACTGAAGAGTGGAAAATAGCATTGGGCTATATAAGAGTGCCTTCAATCCACTGAAAATAATTTTCTTAACAATACCAATATTTTTATCTACTGTAGTCCATTTCAAAAAATGCAAAAGCTAGATCTTCCATTACAAATCACACTTAAAATGCATAGTTTGGGCTAACCAACACAATCGTTCTAGTCAAACATGACAGAGGAAACCTTTCTAGCTCTTTTATTTTCCAAACAAAATTCTGAAACTGTGTACATGTGTATTTATGATAAACCGCAAAGCCATAGCTTTCTTTATGTTCTTCTGGAGGCCATCTTTGACAAGTTTCCAAACATTACAATATTATAGATAACTATGCATCCCCACCCAAGCAAAACAAAACTCAGGCACCAAGAACTTTTAACAAAACTGAAGTGTTGAGTAACATAACTGAAACAAAAACAGACCCATGATGCTTCTGGAAAATACATGAACCAAGCTGAACTAAAGTAGGAGCTAAGCAGTAGACTGTGGTAAGTCCTTTTCACAAGATTTGAAGTGACTGAAAAAGCTTCATGTTATTCGCAGTAGGAGGGTATGTATGTTCATGCTTTGGGATGCTACAAAAAGCACTTTCAGACCCAGTTACCTATTACACGTCAGGCAGTGATAGCACCTCGTCTACTCAATAACAGTTTTTGACATGTTTGCTCACCTGTGCTTCATCAGATATACTTTATGATGTAGCCAAAATGAACCCCTACATACCCCATGCCCCAACTTCCATTGTCCTTTAAGGAAACCAAATTCTTGTTTTTAATTCACTCTCATTTGCTTACTACTACTTTGACCTATTTAGAGACATCTATGTCAAATATATAATTTTTTTCCATAATATGTTCACACACTTCCTAGACCAGTGATGGCTAACCTTTTAGTCGTCGCGTGCGAAAGTGCATGTATGCGCCCAATGTGCGTGCGATTCCCATGGCCCTGTGCATGCGTGTGCGACCCCCCCTGCTCCCCTGCCCTTGTGCATGGTTGTTAAGTGAGTCATCTGTCATTAAGGAATCACATGGTTTAAATCTGAATCCAATGGGTTTGGGGTTTTTTTTAACTGTAAAATGGCAAAAAAAGTCACAAAAAACAATCATGTGCCTGTGACAGTGCAACCAGCCATAAATGCCATTAGCATTTTTTATTTATTACAACTGGAATTTTTACTCTCCAGACGACAAGCAAAGGTGACACACTACTGAAGTGAAGCTGAAGAAGCAGGCTAGGGAAAGCACTGATGATTGTGAAGCTTGGCATTGGAGATGAATCTTGAGAATGCTGTGAACAGCCAAGATGGATCTTCCAACAAATAAACCATAGTTTAAGGCTCAAATGAGCCTTCTTCAGATACATTGCACAAAGACCCAGCTCTCTTGGAAAGATTCTGATGCTAGAAAAATGGAGAAAAAGGGAAGAGGACAGCCGCAACAAGGTGGATAGACTTATTTATAGTGGCAATGGTCCCACGGTTGAAAGACCAGGTTAGGAGGACAAAGTTAGGGAGAGATAGTCATGGAGAAAAATCTATTGGTTCAGGGGTGGGATGCTACTGGTTCTGCCCAGTTCTAAAGAACTGGTAACTCTGAAGAGCATCAGACACCAAACCGGTTCTGTTTGCTGCTGTTTGGCCCACCCGCCCACCCGGGCTCTTACCTGTCCTTTATTTCCTGCTTTTTCAATCTCAGCTGCTTTGAGCGGCACAGCGGTTGAAAAAGCAGGAAAAAAGGCTTTTCAAACGCTGTGCACCTGCGCGCAATACTTTTCAGCTGTCCGGGTGGCACAGCTGATTTTTTTTTTTACACGCGCATGCAGCGCACGTCTGGGGTGCGTGCACACAAAGCGCGCACAAAACGTAGTCACCAAACCGGTAGTAACACTGGTTGAATCCCACCCCTGTATTGGTTGGTAAGAACTAACACCAACTTAAAGGCATATAATCAACCTTTCATCCCCAAATAGTGATAGCAGAAAACTGTCCCATCTACTGTTGCTTACCAGAGTCATTAATTTCTAATGGAGTAATTCCTTCACAGTTTTGGTTTTCAATTATTTATTTATTTTTATTTTTTGAAATTTTGATTTTATCAGTAAATTCACTCATATTCATTTTAGCCCTTTGCTAACAGCTGGCAAGTTTGCATCAATTGACTGCTATTTACATATGAGTCAGAGCATTTGTATAATGCACAGTCAGACCTAAACCTTTTTCTTTTGTGGTCTTAAACATATTTTGCTTTGCTCATCCATTTTTGAGGCAAAATGTCTGTGGAACAAACATCTATTAATAGCAGCAGCATGTTAGTACTTTCCTTTTTTTTGAAATCCCTCTGTTCAACTGACTGAATATTTGTCTTGGCATATTGATTTGTTTAAATGGAAATTTTCAAATATTAATTTCATCTTTATGGTGTACATTTATTCTCCAAAGGAAAAGCAATGGTATTCAGTGTGATACAATGTGGAAAAGAAGTGGTTCTGCACGTGTGTGTGTGTGTGTGTGTGTGTGTGTGTGTGTGTACAGGCAATAAACTCCCACAACAGCCACCAGAGACGTAAACATGAGCAAGCAATAAAACTGATCTTTCATGAATCCTCTGAGGTAATTCAGTGAGAAAATTAGATAGTTGCCTAGTACTCACTTCCATGGAAACAGGTAGTATCAAAGAAAGGCAAAAGACAATTTTAAAAAAAGAGTAAAATTGACAATTATTAGGAAGATACTCCCTTGGAGAACTTACTGAAGATAAAATTCAAGGAATACCAAGAGTGGGAATCTTGTATAGGCATTGTGAAACTCAATTGACCATTGTATCTAATTAATATTGGCCCAGGAGCATTGGGAATTAATATGATTAGGAACAGAAAGTGATAACAGAAAACATAGAAAAAGGCTCATTATTTTAAATCACTGAGTTCTGTTCAGCAAAAGAAACCAAAAGATGCATCTTCAGCAGTCCACTAGCCTCTGAACATTGCTAGAAAAGCAACCGACACAAACCATTTATTTCCATGGTAAACTGCTCTTATGATTAAGATATTTTCCCAAAGATTCAGTTGGAAAATACATATTTTTAGCCAGTCATTTCATTTTCTGCAATTAGAGAGCATAGCAACAGACCTTGGTCATCTTCTGTATGATAACCCTTCATGTTCCCCGAGTAGAGTAGAGTAGAGTAGAGTAGAGTAGAGTAGAGTAGAGTAGAATAGAATAGAATAGAATAGAATAGAATAGAATAGAATAGAATAGAATAGAATAGAATAGGATTTATTGGCCAAGTGTGATTGGACACACAAGGAATTTGTCTTGGTGCAAATGCTCTCAGTGTACATAAAAGAAAAGATACATTCGTCAAGAGTCAAGAATCATAAGGTACAACACTTAATAACAATCATAGCAGTCATGACTATAATAGCAGCCATGTTTTCTCAAGACGAAATATACTATGTTCTTCAATGTCTCACAGGACCATTTCTAGTTCCTAAGTCATCCTTCTTTGGATCCATTCAGTTTAGCTGAATTTTTCTTAAAATTGGTGCTTGAAATAGGGTTCTTCAGATAGTTAGTGTGATCATTACAACCCTGAATTTGAAAACTATGCAGTCTAAAATTTAAGATGCCTTTTTCACAGCTTCATCAAACTGCTCATTCATAATTAACTTTTTATAATCAGATTTCCAAGATCCTGATCAATTGCATTTCCTTTTGCACTAGTCCCTTTAAGTCTTTCTGACAATTGCCTTGATGAATCCCTAGAATTTTCTTGGTAACATTTTCAATTGCTTTCTTCAATTGACCAGTCCAAAGTCTCACAGGCTAAGGCAGGATTAGAGTGCTTGGTCTCCCAGTTGCAACCCCTATATGTGTGCATTTGATTTTACTCTTCTTAGCAAAAACTTTGCATTTTTACTGTTAAAACGCTATCACCTATTCTCTAATTACCAATATCTTGTTTAATTTTGCTTGTGTCTCACAGGATATTAGCTGTCATGCACAGATTTGGTTGTCTGCAGTTTTAATAAGCATTTCCTCTACTTTCTCATCCAAGTCATTAATAAAAATGTTAGAAAATACCAAGCATGTGGCACCCCACACAATACTATCGTACATATAAAGAATTATACCCTAAAACATTTTCTTTCTCTGTAAAAAAAAAAGCCTTTATTTTTTCATCTCATTCTCACAGTTCTTCCAAAATTCTTTTGGGATTTTTGCTTAAAAAATGGTCAAGGCTGCTGTTCATAACTTTCAAAGCAGCTGCCCAAGAGTTGCAAAAGCCACAATTATTTTAACAAAATGAAGCATGGATATTCAGTGAAATGCTTCACACAAGTTTCTTTAATTGGGAGGGGTGGAATCTAGTCATAAATTTTATTCCAAGTGCATGTTTTTGAAAACAGCTCAATAATTTTTTTCAGATAAGGAGGAAAGCTGATGAATAATTTTCAGTTGTGAGGTAAGGAAACTACTTTCTTTTTCTTTCCCTTAATTTCCTATTTTTATTTTTCTCTGTACATTGATAAAACAATAAAAGTAATAAACACGAAAAACAAAACATTTAAATATAACCACATGATGGCAGTATTTACAAGCAGAACATTTTGTGGCACATGAATGAATCAAGAAAAATATTTAGGAAATTATGATTAAAATCAGAGATGATGTTCAATGAGTCCATATCTGGATGATTGATAACTAAACAATGAAATCAGTTCATCATCACAGTTATTTTGCTTTAACAAGTTGAGTCTCCAAGAACAAATACCAGAATGCAAATAAAGCAGGCAATGAAGTGATGAAACAAAAGAACAGACATGTTCATCACACAAAATACAACAATATATTTTAGAATATTTTGAAATCCTTCATATATGTTAATTCTTTTATTTAAAATCCTTCAGCAAGAAGCTCTTATGTCTGTACAAAAAGAGTACCCTGCATTGTACCATTATAATACAAAATAGTAATATGTTCATATGGAATATATATTACTATTTGTATTTGACCTATTACTATTTGATAATCTATCGAACCTTTCCCAGTCATTCCAAAATAAACATATTAATATGACTGCTCATAACCCAACTATTCCATTTACAATCTCAGAGTTAATTACTAACAATCTCAGAGTTAATGACTTCTTTTATGTGATGTGATATTTTATTGTACTCCACAGATATTTTATAAAATTTAAATGTACTTTTCAATCCTCTACTTTAGTTTTATGGTGCAATATTTTTCATAAAGTATGTTATTTCTCATAAAATAATAAATGCTTTTATTAAAATGCATTTTGCAAACATGTCTCATTTAGACCTTTTCATTGAAATATTTCCAGTTACAAAGTTTGAAAGCTTCATTTTGCAAGAATAATATTTTCCTATCTTTACCATAGTTTTTCAACCACAAAGTACTTCACAGAGGCAAATCTACCATATCCTACTTTAAAATGTTCCATTTGCACACAGTGTAATTGAAAATTATTCCCCCAAACATTTGAAATTATCTTTTATGATTTACAAGGAAGCTCTGGATATGAATTCCTAAAGACCCAAAAGCAAGTTACAACATAATCTAAATTTGGCACTGGATAAAAGTTTAACAAGTAAAATATTTAATAAATACTACATAATATTTATTTAAAAACCCAGCTCATTGGTTTATTACTAAAAGCCTTATTTTTATAGTCATAGTTAAACATTTGGCTGTTGCTACTGTAATCTTAGGATTTTCACTGCAAGTGAAATATTTATATTCTCAGTACCCTGATACTTCAGGGTGTGATTTACTAATTCCAAATTTTGGTTTGGTCAAGGAAATGCATTACCAGGAAGAGCTTGAAAGGATAATTGTGTAGATCAAACAAATTATCTACCCTATCAATTGCCCCGTGGTTGCTGAAAAAGCACTAGAAAGCATTAATCCAACAGAAAAAAGAAAGATGTCCTTCTAGGAACTGGATGATTTCAGGTTGTGAGGAGGGAGCTATTTTCCTGCAGATAATTAGAGGCCTATTACATAATTGCATCTTTGACTATCATATCCAGGATGCAAAAAACTGAGCAATCACTTGAATGCAGGAAAGAACTGATCCTGATTTACAAACTCAGCTTCTCAGTTTTGTTGTAGACAGCATAATTTGGACTGCCTTATAATTTATCATTTAGAACAAATACTTGAGCTTTATCTTCTTTCTCTTTGTTTGCTAATGAATTTAAATTTTTAAAAAGTATTTATATCTGACTTTATAACCCAGATTAAAAATCTTGGATGAAATAATTAAGGTTTATTTGGATAAAGTAAATATTCTGAAAATTAACACCTGACTAAGCTTTCTATCTAGTTGCATATTTATCACTACTTCAAGAATTGATGCTATTACAGAAATGAAATGTACTAAATCTCCTGGTTCAGACTGTTTTGTTTTGGTTAAAAAGCTTTATGCTTTTTGCTGAAGCTTTATAATGATATCTTGTCGAATAAATTGGTTTATTCTTAGTTTCATGATGCTGTCAGTAATTCAGCTACCATAGTTAGTTTCATGATGCTGTCAGTAATTCAGCTACCATAGTTATACAAGGCTGTCAAGCATCAATTGATGTTAAGTGTTTTAACTGATATATTAGATCTTAAGTCAAATAAATTGGATTTGGCGGTTAATGTGGAAAACGTCTGTAATGTGGTACAGGTTAAATTTCTAAAACACTCCTTGTCTAAATATGGTTTTAGTTGTATTTTTACTATTTGGGTAAAATTTAGCATTCTAATCCATTCTAATCCATTAATCCACAAACTGAATTATTTGTTTATCCATCGTGATGTCATGAAATTTGTCAAAGATGTTCATTATTTCATATTGATTTGAGTTTAGAAATATTGACCTGTTTAATTCCAAATTTTAAGAGGTACACATTTCTAAATTGTCTGTTGATTATTATTGATATCAGTAGATTAAAATGCCTATGTGACTTCAGTGAAGAATTAATGTCGCTCCAAATGACATGATCTATGTTAATACTAGTTCAGTTGTATATAGATCCTATCCTGCTTCTTTAATATTTCATTCACTTAGTGTCAAACGGAATACCATGGCTTGCACAATTCTTATCTTGCTAGATATAGGACATTTTAATACATTTTCAAGGTTTTCATGGATACTTTACCCAATGTTAGTTTGCAATGTGTTTCTTGACTGCTTGTTAATTTACTGTTTATTTAATGTATGGCATCTACAGAGGTCATGCAATTACTGATATACAAATTTAATTTAAATAAAGTATCAGCAAATACACACACACACACACACACACGATATGTGGCTAATATATTCATTTACTGTTGATGGTTGATCACAAAAACTATCCACAACTTCAATAACTTCACTTTCAGTTCTAAGACTGGTTTATTCTTTATATTTAATTTTAATCTCATTTTTTTCATTGTGCTATTTGACTTTTAGTATTTGGTTTGTAGATCCTTAGTGTTTTTGGCTTTAATAAAAATGCATTATTTATGTATAATTATATTCAACTTTTATTAATTGATTATGTATGTTTCATTTTCATTCTTTTCTTTACTATATTGTAAGCACTAACAATCATAAAACAAAAACAAACATTCTAGTTTATTGTTGCCATCTGGTGGACATATAGTTTTCAGTCTTGCTAATTGCAGGCTGGAGACCCAAATGTGTGCATGTCTGCATTGAGGGAGACAATTTTTTACTTAATTTTTACTGCAGAATTTGATATGGAACATCCTAAACCCACATAGGTATCTTCTAGACAGTCCACACCATTAAGGGCATCTGAAATATCAAATTGCAAAAATAAAATAGCCAGTTGGTGGATGCAGAATCTTGTAACTCTGCTTATTCAAAAAGACAGAGATCTCAAAAGTGTACTCATTATTCCATCTTATTAAAAAAGGAATAATATGAATTGGATCAATTACAGACTGAGCAGCCTGCTTAATCTAATTTGCCAACTGAACACCAGCTGGAAAATGGAAATATTCTAGTAGAGAAGCAAATTGATTCCAGACTAGAGCCCATTTTCCTTGGCGGGGAAATGTATCTTCTGACAAGGATATCTTTGGATTTTAAATCTGTTCTGTGTTACCTATCATCTCATTCATTTATTCTGGTGGCCCTTTCAGAGCTGCCTTATGTAAGTGACACAAGCATCTTTTCAGAGTCCTTGGCTTGTCAATCAATAAACTGATCTCTCTCTCTCTCTCTCTCTCTCTCTCTCTCACACACACACACACACACACACACACACACAAATGGCCATGAAGGCATTTAATCACACAGGTGCCTTGATTTGTCAAGGCATAGTAATCCAAATAGAAAAAGTCTACATAAAAACATCAGTAGAATGTGTCCAAATAAATTATGGCCATTATTTTACAACCACTATAAAATCTAGTAATGTAATAATTTACAGAACACATATCTGCTCCAGTTGTAAGTCTGGTTCCCTAAAAATGTAACCCTAAAGATAGTTTCTAAGATCTGCTTTTGCTGTTTGCAAATGTTTCTTCAATAGTTTTTAGTTAGAATCCAGGTTGATCATGGTAGAGGCCAATTTTTCATTCTATCTTGTTAATATCTCTTTAAAATTTATCTAATCTACATACTAGCAAGCCTACAGGAAAGCATGGATTATCAAGCTCCATTTTATGGAAATGCATACTTCATTTTTCTAGAGACAAATGATTTTCAGGGATCAGCCAGGCTGGAAATTTACATGCTTTGTACCTTTCCTTTTGCCAAAACAACTATTGAACATTTTCTACCAGTATAATGTTGTTAAAAATTTTGTGATATTGTTTATTGCATGCATAATATGTATATGTAAGTTAATGGTTAAAAATGAATGAGGCACTAGCAAAGTTTTAAACAAACATATATTTATATACTATAAGTGATTTAAAAAAAACAATTATTCACTTCTGTTACTGACCTTTTGGCTGTCATAACATTACAGCTATTATAAAAACATAAATTGCATTAAAAATACTGGTCCCAGCATTGATTTCTGGGAATTCCATTGGAACCTCCCCAATTTGAAAGCTATTCATTCTTAACCTTTCTTTTCTGTTCTTAGATTCATATCCTATGGGACCACTTGCCCTCTTATCCCATGGTTGCTGAATTTTTTCAAGAGACTGTGGTAAGGGATTTTTTTCAGTGGCTTTTTTTTCTTTTGTGGGAGAAGGCAACTATCCTATGTCTTGCTGACAGCCACAAGAATATCTACAATTCAGTACCTGGCAGAGATGCAAGCTGGAATGTTCCTGCTCAGGTTCCATCCATATTCTCTTCCAACCTCTGAAAAGTTGCTAATCTGATTGGCAACAGCAAAAGGGAAAAGGGTCAAGGCCAGGATGCCTGATACTGGACAAGATCAATTAAAAGAGCAAAAAGCAATTTGAAGATTACTTGCTAAAGTGGGCAGCTATAGAAATCTAATCAAGAAGTTGCATGTTATCCACTAGCATTCCTTTTGTGGTTCCCAGGACTTATCCAGACCAGCATTTGGAACCAATATTGGGATCAGCAGTATCTGTTGCCTGCCTCCACCCATTTAGGAACATGTCCTTCACATACCTTGAAAAGCTCAGGTTAACATTCAATTGGTGGAAGTTATACACTTGTGCCATGTTGTCTTGACTTGACCCAGCTCCACAGAAGATAAAAGTGCAGCTATCACCATAGCTTTTTAAGATTCTTGAGGGCAAGATCACCTCAAAATAAAGAGACAAAAAAACTACCAATGGAACTAACCATAGACTATAAAATGCATGCAACACTTGCAAGAGATTGGGGTCAGAGTTGAAAATGGGATAGAGGAATTGCAGAAATGTTGTACACCTTAGAGAATAATAACTAAAATAGGGTTAAGATAAAGCCAAGTTAGAGTTAAGATAGTGCCAAGACCAAAAAAATGTAGGACAATGTCAAAGGCAGAAAATAACATCATATAGACCTATGAGAAAATTTGATAGGCTTTATAGTATTGAGGATTATATGCTATTATAAATTTATTATAAATAAATCATAAGTTATAAAGAATATATTAATATAAGTTTTGCAAAGACTAAAGATCTTGAAAAAGCAGAGTAAAATTTTCAAAAGGAGAATTTGGCAGTCAATCTACAGCAGGTCTGTCAAACTGGCGGCCCACATGCCGGATGCATCACATGCAGGCCACACACCCCATCTCCGCAAAGGCAAAAAAAGTCAAGACGCAATCAAGTTTGACACCTGTAAACTATAGCATACTACATGCTTACGGGATAAGCAAATTAGTTTGTTGGGAAAAGATGAGATCAGAACTTCTGTGTGGGTGTAAACTCTTTATTTGTAACTGAGAACAGCAGGATGTTTAGATTCCATCATTCCCACCACAGCCTGTCACCATCCCTAAAATGAACATCTGCAGGTACTTATTGTCAGAGTAGATTAATAAAATCCTTCTTGAATCATTTCTTTTGTTGCTAATAAGTAATGTGGTAAATAAACATATATACCCCTGGTTCAAGTACAGAATCCATCTAAACTATGTTCGAAAAAAGGGGAGGCAATCTATTTTCCCCACTTTCCTGTATTTTTAAAATGAGTTTCCCTTTTTGTGTGAACTACAGCACAAGTTCATTCCTGACCTTAATAGCACTTCTGGAAAATAACATGGATTGGACTGGAAGTCACATCATTTTTCACATTTTTGAACCGCCCATCTCCCTCACGTGATCCAGCTTAGTATTCATTTCCTTTGTGTTTCTTCTGCATATTTGTCAAACGGACTGTGCTGCAACATGTACTTCTAACATATAATTTATGGTTATTTATTTTATAGCCCATTACTTACTTACCCATGATTAACTTCTTAACTATTCCAGCTTTCTGGTACATACATTATACAGAACCACAGATAATATTTGTGATCTGTATTCCAGTTAGCAAGCTAACTTAGTTGACTCAGGGTATTAGAAGGATACGGTTTAAATAATCTGTGATGTTATGGGTTTGGGGGCTGTCATGATTACCAGAGTCTTTCTGCTATGACTAAAGCTGATTGTTATGGCCTTTCATTTCTTGTTAGTGTGATTCGTTGC
Source organism: Notechis scutatus (assembly GCF_049901735.1). Taxonomy (NCBI): domain Eukaryota; kingdom Metazoa; phylum Chordata; class Lepidosauria; order Squamata; family Elapidae; genus Notechis; species Notechis scutatus. The sequence goes on along the minus strand of NC_142009.1, from coordinate 66,427,955 downwards.
CCTCTTTCTCTTCAAGTTCAAGATATGTTTTTGACTATGATATGGGTCAAAGACAGACACTTACCTCCACCCCTTGGAATAACATCCATGTGAAATACTTGTCTTCCTTTAAAAAAAAATAAGAGAAAAGGGGACAACCAATAAATCTAGCCTTATTTCTGCAGACCCCTGTACAACCACACAAGAATTGAAAGCTAACCTCTCATTTCAGAGCTTGATTTTTCATGTTTGTCTTTTCTGACAGGAAAAGTGTTAAATTGGCATCTTAACTCTCTGCAAATTTTAATACACATATTTTATCCTCCCAATTGTTACTTCCCCATCATTACTAGCAAGAACAGGGTGAACATTACAACCGTACATCTTTGAAAAAATATTGTTGCTTTGTTGCCAGCTATTTTTTAAGAAGTGCATGCATGAACATGTAAATAAGACCAAGAAGCTGTGTTTTTTCAGCAATGCCCAATGTTGAGCTTTCAACCTACATGCACGTCTTTAGAAATTTAAAATCTTGAGAGAAGAAAGTAAAAAGAAGAGTGAATCTCAACTCATGACTCTGCCTTAGGCAAGCATGGTTACCTCACCACAGGCATCAGTGGGCAGCTGTTTCTATTATTTATTATAGTGCAAGTCATACACTTTTAAACATCAAAGGATGGAGGGCTTACAACATCCAGCATACCATTAAAAACATAACTACAAAGCATAACAGCCCAGCCAAAACAGCCATAATAATCAAAAAGATGACGCAGGGTCCACTAACACATTAGCCTTCTACTTAGGAGCACAGCCAGGTCATAAAAGCCTTGTGGAACTCTAGATAAGGGGGTGTTATGCTTATCATTGGGGGGATGCTATTCCATAGGGAAGGAGATGCAACAGGTGCTTTAAAAAGTAAGTTACAGAACTGGCAACACATTTCTGCAACTTGTTAAGTTCAGATAGTATTAAGCTTTAATAGAAAACAAAAAATAACAAAACTTTAAAGAAAAACAAAAGAAATGTTTAAAGAAATTATTTTCTCTCCAACACAAGTATAAACAATTTTGGTAACTTACCACCTTCTCTTGACATTTAAATAATGTCCAAAGACTTCAATTACATTCATTTTGTCTTTTCTTCTCACAAAATTCCCCAGAGCTTTAACAAAAACCTCTTTTGTAAATTCATTATAGAAACATTATCCAGGTCACTCCCTTGATTTGTGATTTGTATATCCCTTTTAATTATTAAGACATCAGCCATGTATACCCATCACAAAGTTCTGTTTCAGGGTAAACAATATGGCTAAAGCTTCAGAAAAGGAGTAAGAAATAGTAACCAAGTTAAAACAAGAGATAAGTATTTTTTTTTCTTAACAAGTCATTATACCATTCCAAACTTGCATTTACAAACCATTCTTATTTCTATGATATTCATTCACTCATGTATCATTTTGTTCCTTTAATTTTTCCTTTATGATGATCTCATTACCACCACTCACGAATCTTTCCTCCATTCAACACCCTAAAGCAAGCAAAATATATGATGGCTTAATCAGCTATAGTTAACCAACCCTTTGATTATACCACGTGATTGCAAAAACTAGTCAGGTATACAAAAGTCAGCACCTTGAATGTTTTTCTTTAAATAAAAAAGGAAAGTTTCTAATCATTCAGGGGAAAGTGTTAGTATTGGATTAGCAAGGAACCATTAATAAAAATTTGAAACCTTTATAAGAATGCAAGGTGGAATGGTATGTATAATGGTTAGAAAACAAGACCCCATTCTTTGCTCCTTCCTATGAACAGCAGAAACAAAATAAAATGTGAAACACAAGTAGTTATTGACTTAAAACCATTCATTTAGTGACGGTTCAAAGTTATAATGGACTGAAAAAGTGACTTATGATTGTTTCTCGCATTTATGACCATTACATCTCTGTGACCACATGATCAAAGTTTGGCTATTTGTCAACTAGCATGTATTTATGATGGTTACAGTATCCTGGAGTCATGTGATCATCTTTTGTGACCTTCTGACAAGCAAAGTCATTGGGAAAGCCAGAGTCACTTAACAACCTTGTTCTTAACTTAGCAACTGCAATTATTCACTCAACAACTATGACAAGAAATGTTGTAAAATGGAGCAACAGTCACTTAATAACTGTCTTGTTTAATAATGGAAACATTTCCAATTGTGGTATAAGTCGAGGATTACTTGTATAAACAAATTTGCTTAGCTCGTGTAAGTTCACAGGTTGCAGAATTTAGCTTTTGTTGACATGAAATTGTTTATTTAATACACACAGGCCTATTCTCTAGTCTTCTTGTGGAGAAACATTTTAAAAAGGCTAGTTGAATGCTGTCTGCTCCTTCCTTGTATGAAATTCCAAGGGGATGAGAATTCAAAGAGGTCCCATTTTATGACACTTAGCCAGGCACTTTAATAAGATCTGTTATTTCATTTAGATTGTTGGAAGAGAAAATCAATCAGGCAATACACATAATGTATTAAAACAATCAATCACAGGTGGTAGCTAATAATCAGTCTGGATTCCAAGAACTTTAAATGTATCTACACTAGATACTAGGCACAATTCAAAAGCAAAGCTACCTAACTAAAACCATTTCAATGGGAAGAATGTATACGATTAATCTGACTACCCAAAGTCTTTAACAGCAAAAATAAAAACAGATTCACGTGGAAGAATACAGAACTGTGTTCTACCAAGCACTTCCTATTTTGCTTTTGTTCAAAATAGATTAACCTTGTCTCCTGATAGCTGCTGATCAATAAGACAGGGGGGAAAAATAGCATCATCCATGGATGTACCTTTCAAATCTGTGGAACTTTTGTATTGACTATATACATCAGCATTTTATTTGTTGACTTCCAAATATTTTGAATTTCAGTACAAGGCTGTGCTGATTGGGAATTACAGAAATTAAAACACACTCCTGGACATCACCAGGTAAGGTAAGGGTATGTAACTGCATTTTCTTGGACACCATTTTAAAAGACAGTAATTTTAGGTTATTTAAAAAGAAACTGTTTAAATACAGAAAAAAACTTCACAAGGCATAAAGCTGTCTCTACAAAATAGCTTCTATCTATCAAATCTCCATCCCATCCCACTTGGTCACATGGTTCATTTTCTTTCACATCTGGACTTCATTATAATGTGTGGGCTCCCAATGAGTACATCCATATCACTGAGAATACAGTACTTGGCAGGGACACCAACATGTCATGACACAAGGCAAGCGTTACCAGAAAACCTGTATTTTCTTAAAATATTTATTTATGCCCTAAGATGTTGTACAGATATGGGCCTGCTTCTTTCTCCTCTGCGCAACGGTGTTGCTGGATAGTAATTCCACTGAAAACCAGTCTCTGGGTACCACGAATGGCAGAATGTTAAGAGAGATGCTCGTCTTTACAAATGTCTGTGCACTGAAAAAGGTAAATGCAGTTATTAGTGGTAGATCAGTGAAGTCAAAAAAATATGCACAGCTCACTTTGACCTAGCAATGTAAAGAGGAAAAAAGCATTGAGCATAAATGAGAAATCAATCCACTGAGCTAAGTAGTAGATATTATATGAACGCCTTTTCTCTGTTGTTACAATTATAAAAATGCATGCGTTCATTTTTTGAATATCAAATAGTGGACCTGTGAAACCTGTAAAAGGTATTTTGGAAGTACCTGTTGCCAGAGTTATATATATCTTCAAATAAAATAAACCACAAAAGGTATCATTTCCATATGTGTATGCCTACAAATAAGCATGTCTAATTTCAGCAACAATAGTAGTATTAATTTTGTGTCATCTAAATACAGACTAGTAATACTTCCTATTCCAACACATGCACCTATAAACACATGATCATGCACACAGTATGTCTTCCTGCTGTTTGTGGGTAAAGTTAGAATGTACAGAATTATACAGTATTTAATGTTTAAAAACGTATGGAGGTGAGGAACCTTAGCATGTCATTTAAAGGAAAATTTACCATGCATGAGCTATAAATATCTATATATATGCGTGATGGGAGGGGGATCCTTCTCTCATTGATAAAAACACTGAAGACTGGAGGGGTGATCTAAGAATCAACATCATTTCTCCAGCATGTCAAAAAGTGAGGTTATTGACCAGTGAGCACTTGCAAAGAAGTGATGGTGGTCATGGGAAATAAACCTAGCTTCACTGAAATCTCTCAGCCAAAGTTCAAGGGAGTTCCTTCAGAGTTATTCTTCTCATAGTCAGTAGTGCTGATAGCAGTCCAGAAGCCCATATAGATCTGTTTGCCAAGTTCCACCATTCCCGCTTAGCCACTTTAGGAAACTTCAATGCAGATGTGATCACCTGAGTGAAAAGGATAAAATAAAATCCCTTCAGAAACACTGATGGAATAGCATTAGAGCAGTTATCAGCGCTGCTGATCAACTTTATAGCAAATAAATATTTTGCTTTCACCAAATAAACTATACATTTATATTAAGATAAAAATAGATACAATGCAAAAAATCTATACAGTACAGGTGAAACTCGAAAAATTAGAATATCATGCAAAAGTTCATTTATTTCAGTAATGCAACTTAAAAGGTGAAACTAATATGTGAGACAGACCCATTACATGCAAAGCAAGATAGTTCAAGCCGTGATTTGGCATAATTGTGATGATTATGGCTTACAGCTCATGAAAACCCCAAATCCACAATCTCAGAAAATTAGAATATTACCTGCAATCAATAAAACAAGGATTGTACATAGAACAATATCGGACCTCTGAAAAGTATAAGCATGCATATGTACTCAGTACTTGGTTTGGGCCCCTTTTGCAGCAATTACTACCTCAATGCAGCGTGGCATGGGAGCTATCAGCCTGTGGCACTGCTGAGGTGTTATGGAAGACCAGGATGCTTCAATAGCGGCCTTCAGCTCTTCTGCATTGTTCGGTCTCATGTCTCTCATCTTTCTCTTGGCAATGCCCCATAGATTCTCTATGGGGTTCAGGTCAGGCGAGTTTGCTGGCCAATCAAGCACAATAATCCCATGGTCATTGAACCAGGTTTTGGTGCTTTTGGCAGTGTGGGCAGATGTCAAGTCCTGCTGGAAAATGAAGTCAGCATCCCCATAAAGCTCATCTGCGGAAGGAAGCATGAAGTGCTCCAAAATCTCCTGGTAGACGGCTGCGTTGACCCTGGACTTAATGAAGCACAGTGGACCAACACCCGCAGACTGTGGAAACTTCACACTGGACATCAAGCATCTTGCAATGTGTGCCTCTCCATTCTTCCTCCAGACTCTGGGTCCTTGGTTTCCAAATGAGTTGCAAAAGTTGCTCTCATCAGAAAAGAGGACTTTGGACCATTGAGCAACAGACCAGTTCTGTTTTTCTTTAGCTCAGGAGCAGCTTGACAAGAGGAATACGACATTTGAAGCCCATGTCCAGGATCCGTCTGTATGTGGTGGCTCTTGATGCACTGACTCCACTCCTTGTGAAAGTCCCCAACACATTTGAATGGCCTTTTCCTGACAATCCTCTCCAGGCTGTGGTCATCCCTGCTGCTTGTGCACCTTTTTCTTCCACACTTTTCCCTTCCACATAACTTTCTATTAATGTGCTTTGATACAGCACTTTGGGAACATCCAACTTCTTTTGCAATTACCTTTTGAGGCTTTCCCTCCATATGGAGGGTGTCAATGATGGTTTTCTGCATAACTGCCAGGTCAGCAGTCTGTCCCATGATTGTGATTCCTACTGAACCAGACTGAGAGACCATTTAAAGGCTCAGGAACCCTTTGCAGGTGTTATGGCTTAATTAGCTGATTAGAGTGGGACACTTTGAGCCTAGAATATTGAACCTTTTCACAATATTCTAATTTTCTGAGATTGTGGATTTGGGGTTTTCATGAGCTGTAAGCCATAATCATCTCAACTATGACATATCACAGCTTGAACTATATTGCTTTGCACGTAATGAGTCTATCTCATATATTAGTTTCACCTTTTAAGTTGCATTACTGAAATAAATGAACTTTTGCACAATATTCTAATTTTTCGAGTTTCACCTGTATATGCTTAGGAAGGTACAAACTATCCCAAAAGCCTTCTCATAGTTTTAAATGACCTTGTTTGTATATACAGCCTATATGCATTAAATAATGTTTTTCTAAGCAGGTTACGGGGTGAATTGTTTAATGATTTTATTATTGCTCTGGTCTATTAGCATGAAGTTGTAAACAGGAGAATGTAACAGGATATATGTTAACACTAGCAATTAATCTTCAGCAAAAAGACCTTGTCTGATGCAGACTAATGTGAAAAGTTCTAGATTCCTGTAAGTAATATGGTCCAAACAGAACTGCCAGCTGCTCTGAAGATAAAAGAGAACTAATATCTGATCCTGCCCTATCCATATTTGGACAGGGTAGCACAATCCTCCATCCAGAAGCTGTAGAGAGGTTACAGTGTGCCTTCTTTTCAACAACAAAAATAAATAAATTAATCTTAGGATAAAGTGTGCACATAAGTGTAAGCTTGCTCTCCGTGGTTCTGAACTGAAAGTGCTTTGAATACTGGTGGTCCTTGAGTCATGGCATTTGTTCAGTGAGTATGAGAAGTTATGGCAATGGTGAATGGATGGTACTTATGCTAGTTCTCCAAGTTGTAGCAGTCCTCCTGTGCTCAATTCAGGCACTGGGTATCCTGCACTTATAACCACAGAAGCACTTCAAGTCTCTCCCCCCCCCACAACTTATCTCAAAAAACGCTCAAAAAGGTACCTGTGGGCATTGGTGTATTGTTAGCACACTGAATCGGACATATACTTGGTATCTAAGTCTTCTATCTTTTTGAGTATGTGGTACAGTGCGTTATATTAAGATCCAAAACAAAAGTTATTCTATGTAGCTACTAAAAAGGCAAATGCTACCTGAAGTGCACTAAGAATCCAGATCATAGGAAATCATAGTTCCATTCTCCGGTCAGACCCTATTTGGAATATTATGTATGCCCCATTCTGGCACAGTTTTGGAACAGGGCCATGGCAAATTGGAGCAAGATAGCCTGGAAACCAAAACCTATGTGGAACAGTATGTTTAGTTTAATGAAAAGATGACTGAGGGGAGATATGACAGCAGTCTTCACACATCTGAAAGGCTGTTATATAGAAAATGGCAGGCCAAAACTAGTGAGTTCAATGTTTGAGAAATTAATCATTGGCTGAAGACATAATTCTAGAAGATGTCAACCAACAGAACTGGCTGTTACATGAAGTGGTGAATTGTCCTTTGCGAGAAGTCTCCAAACAGAGGCTGGATGGTAATCCCCTAACAGATTGTATACCAAACCAGAGACTGGACTAGATGACTTCTGGGGTACCTTTCAATTCTACATTTCTAAGAAATCTGCATTTGGTGATGACTTTTCACAGCTGGGTATCTTTAAACCTCTTTCAATTTCTTCAAAAGGAAAAGTGCAATAAAATGTATTCTTATTTGTGCTGTATTTTTATTCAAAATGAAACTAATAATATTTTCATATTTGTGTATGTCTCTTTTATTGCGTGTGGGAAATAAATGCACAACACACACACACCCATAATAGGTTACAACTTGACACTTGGATTACCATCAGTGAAATATCCTGTTTACTTACACTATTCTCACTTCTGAGAACTTCTGGACATTTTGCAACTCTCAAAGGATGTTTTCCTTCACATGGATTTCTTTCAATTTGTATTCTTGCTTTTCTTTTCTTCTCTTGGTAAAAACTTCATATTTCTGGTGAGCAGTGATTCTGACATGGCAAGTCACATCACACTGAAGTTGAGATAGGCAGAGTGTTGCTGTACCGTGTCTTGTTTTCAAAAGATATTCATCAATTACTCTCCTTTGCGTTCTGGTTACACTGGAAAGGAGAAATATTTAAAAACAAAAAACAAAAAAAAATTACAAGTCCAAAAAACCCCCAAGAAAGTTAGATTGAAAAGTTTGAATTCATTGATATATTAAAAAAAATTGTGACACATCTTCTGTAAATGCTATAAAGCCAAATATTTCTGGCATTATTTTCATAGAATAAGCAATGTAATTCTGGGCCTACAATATCAGTGCTGGAATAAAGCATTTACTAAACCTATATACATCCAACAAACCCTCCTTCACCCCAATAATCTCATAGAAACTTAGATACCGCATAGAGAATTCAAATGGGATAGCAAAATGTGGCTCGTTCATATTTGATTTTCCTAAGAATACAGTTTTATGATTTCCTGGAACTAAAAATGATTATATATGTGAATAAGTCACTAATTTTATCCAAAATGTCCAAACAGAATGGATAGTTTCAAATTATACTGAATAAACTCTGTGAAGATTCTCAGTCTCTTTATCGCTCTTTTCTCATTCAAAGTTTTCTTTAACTGCAGCTTAGGAGTGCTTTTCTTATGCATTTCTATACATGCAATCAGAGTCCACACACAAAACCCGTTGACTAAATAATCTTCTTAGATGTATAAATGTGAGGGTGTGTAATTGTATGAAGACTTTTCCTCTTTTGAACTCAGCCATCTGTAGGCTGAAGCCATGCCTATTCAATTCCTTGGGCAACTAGAGAATGCTTCTGTAATTGATTCTAAAGATGGTAAATGCTTTTGGGGGATTTACCATCCACTTCAGAAGAGAAAATATATCCAGTCTTCTCATTAGACAATCTTAGATAAATATCCATTTCAGCATAGGTTTTAGAGAATATGTAAGGATTTTAGTATCCTGGATGAAAAAGATTTATCTGGATTCCTTTCAGTCAAGACTGACTAAAAGGAATCCAGATACTAGTTTGCCATATTAGTTGCTATAATTGATTTCATATGTTTATGGCTGTAAATTTCCACATTGTTTTAAACCTGGTAATATATACATCAAGGAATGGATGCAAGGATCTATCATTTTCCTCTTTCCTTTAAAACAATTTCTTTGAAAAAAAAAAGCCATATAAAATTAGATTTTCAGTTTAGTTTAGTTTCCATTTTCTAAAATAGTGACAATTAGTAAGTAATTGCCAAGTAATTTGTTATAAATGAGATAGATATTATAATGGCAATCAACAATCATTTATGAATAAGATAACTCTCAGTTAGCTAGAGTTTAGAGGGTTGCGGTAGAATAGGACTTGCAGCATCACAATCATATAGCTATGTCAGTTTTGAATATATATTATAAAATCATTTTAAAAACAAACTGACAAAATAGTCCCTTAGATTATAGAAAATAAGATAGAACCAAATTATTTTTCTATTTCATTCTGAAAATATTTTATCCTTCTTTAAGAGGGTAATTATATTAAAAATGAAATAAACTACACCTACCTTTAGGTATGTGAAGAATCCCCTTCAGAAGCATTTCAATTCAAACATAAAATAGTAGGAAAGGCATAGGGCATAGGCTTCCACTTCTGGAAAGGACAAGACCTTCAAAGAAAAGTTAGTTACCAGTTTTTCCACTATGAAAATCTCATCTAATCCTATTGCATGAACTCTGCAATGCTCTACAAAAAGGAGGAGAGGGATCAAACACTGTCCTAGCAGCTGATCTGCATGGAATCTGGGCATACAGAGAAGGATTTCAAAGTATCTTTCAATAAATTTGTGTAAATATGTACTATTTTAACTTCATATCCAGAATATATTGTTTTATACTTACATTTACTTTATATCATTTTCAAAAGTAATGGCGAGTGGGACAACTTCTCGCCAAACAACTACAGCCCTATGCAGAATCCATCAACTCACACGTAAGAAACTCATTGCAGTTCATTGAGAGCATACAGAAACAAAACTTACAGCCCAGCAACCTACTAGTGAGCTTCGAGGTCATATCCCTCTTCACCCAAGTGCCAATAAAAGAAGCCTTGACAGCCATCCAAAACAAATACAACCCCCCCCCAAGCACAGCCTAGATCTGACCAACCACTGCCTATCCAATACATATTTCACCTACAACGGACAAAAATACAAACAAATAGAAGGAGCACCCATGGGATCACCCCTCTCACCTGTCATCGCAAACACATGGAACACTTTGAAACACAAGCTCCACAAAAATATGATCACAAACCCAAACTCTGGCTCAGGTACATAGATGACACCTTCATAAAATGGCCACATGGGAAAGAAAAACTGAACAACTTCCTCACACACCTCAACAGCCTACACCCCAAAATACAATTCACCATGGAAACAGAAGCTAACAATCAACTTCCCTTCCTAGATGTCTTAGTATACAAAAAATCCAATGGCTCCCTAGGACATACCATCTACCAGAAGAAAACACATACAAACCGCTATCTACATGCACTCTCACACCACCACCCAGCACAGATCAATTCCATAGCCGAGACACTCATCTCCAGAACGAAATGCTTAGCCGACGAACAACACCTAAAAACTGAACTACACACTCTCACTAACGTACTAACAGCCAATGGATTCCAAAGAAAGAAGATTACCCACCTAATCCAAAAAGAAACCCCAACCAAAATCCAAGACAGAGAACAAGAGAACGGCAAAGCCCTCCTCCCATATATAAAAGGCACTACAGACAAAATCAGCAAGATCCTCCAAAAACACAACATTAAGACAGCATTCTGCACAAACAGAAAAATATCCACCATCCTAAGAAACCCTAAAGACAGAATCGAGTTAGAAAACCAAGGAGTATACGAAATCCCATGCACCGCCTGTCCCACCACATACATCAGACAAACCAACAGAAGAATAAGTGCACGCACTGAAGAACACAAGAACTCAATCAAAAAAGAAGAACCGACCTCTTCCCTGGTCCAACAGGACATGAGATTAACTTTAAAATACCAGAACTATCGGGAAAACCGAACACTTCAACAACAGAATAATCAGAGAAGCCATAGAGATAGAAAAACGCCCACACAGCATGAATAAACGAGATGATACCTCCCGCCTACCAGCCATTTGGAAACCCGCCCTCACTAACAAACGAGTACCTAACATGAACAATGACACCAGACCCACACCCACGAGGGCCACACAAGATGCTACCACACCTCCACGTAGAAACAGACTCACACCCACACAGATGAGACACGACCATGGACCAGAAGCCGTACCGCAGCTGCATCACTACCCGCTTCAAACCCCTCCGACCCATACATGAAGCGAACGGACGCCCACCATGAAGATGTGGCACGACCACGAACGCGAAGCCAAACAACAGGATCACAGCTCACCAGCTCAAATCCCCCGGCAACTAAGACTAACCTGAGCACAACCAAGCCCCCACCTGAACAGAACACACCCCCAGCCAATCAGAACACAGCCAACCCCCCAACCTATCAGAACACAGCCAAACCCCCAACCAATGAGAACACACCCCCACCCAATCAGAACACAGCCAAGCCCCCACCCAATCAAGTCACACTCCCACTAGCAGTTAAAAGGAAGCAGCTGCAAGCTCACATTACTCCGAGAAGCACAAAGCCGAAGACACACGCCTGAAGATGACGAATTAGATTTCGTCAAAAGGTTGCCAAGATACTTCCAATTTTATGCAGGAGAAAACCCGAATAACCAAAGATCCACGTGTGTGTGTGTGTGTGTGTGTGTGTGTGTGTTTTCTTAAGTTTTCGCGGGTATTTATATGTATGGTATTCAGCTTTGTTCGGGTATTTTCCCACGTCATTGTAGTTGTGCTTTTAAAGTTGTAGCAACGTTTGGCAGAATCTCATCTGCCATCATCAGGCTTCTGTATTGTGTTCGTCTGTGACTCGCAGATGAACACAATACAGAAGCCTGATGATGGCAGATGAGATTCTGCAAACGTTGCTACAACTTTAAAAGCACAACTACAATGACGTGGAAAATATCCGAACAAAGCTGAATACCATATATATACACACACACACAGAAGAACATCTGTCAAATATTACTGAACTTATTAAGCTTGCAAAATATATTAATACTTATGTTAGTAAGTTCTATTTATTGCTAGAATGGAGGGTATTCCATTTCATTATCATTTGCAAGTGGAGCTCTCGCCTTACAATCAGGAGGCTATGAGTTCAATCCAGGTAGAGGCAGATATTTCCCTCTCTCAGCACACTAAGAATACATCTGCTGGGAAAAAAAAAACCTGCATTGGTGACAGGAAGGGCATCTGGCCAATAAACACTCAGCTCCATTCAGTTGCTTAGACTCCATCCCACAAAGGATTATTGGGGGGGGGGGTCATTAAAAGAGGATGATGATGATGATGATGATATTAGCTTTAGAACTGGCTTCTAATGTACTTTGTCAACACATAAAGTTTCCAAAATATACCCTTCAGTTTCATTATTTGCATTTATTAATAAAGTGTTCTGTTGCTTAGTGTTCATTCAATTTTAAATTAAGTAGAAAAGCTTTGTTAGGTCTTTGATACTAGAACTCAGAGGAACTCTATCTTCATCATGTCTCACATCTGAACCATTCCATGCCAGCAATAGAAGGCAAGCAATTTAAATAATCTTTTAGTATGACTTTAGACCAGGGGTGGGATTCTACTGGTTCTGTCCACCTCTGTAGAACCATTTGCTCTGAAGAGCAGCAGACATAGAACCAGTTTCTGCTGTTTTGGCCCACCTGCCCACCCAGGCTCTTACCTGTCCTTTATTTCCTGCTTTTTCAACCTCAGCTGCTTTGTGTGACACAGCTGCAGTTGAAAAAGCAGGAAAAAAGGACTTTTCCAACCACTGCGCACCCGCATGCAGCACTGCTCCGCTGTACGGGCAACTCAGCAGGTCGTAAATTGCACTCGCGCAACTTGCGCGACTAGCGCATGCACGCACGACGCAGAGCAACAGAACCGGTAGTTATACCAGTCGGATCCCATCCCTGCTTTAGACCTGAAATGGCTGCTTGAGTCAGAGCAAGCCACTAGAATATAAGTTCCTTACTAGCACTAATGATGTTAGTACTAGTTTGGGTAATAAAATGTTTGCAAGAAAACAGCCAAGTTCAAGGATTCCTCATTTCAACCCTCAGCTACAAATATTCCCCTTTATGGGAGTATTTCTACTTAAGAATTGATTTTCAGTTCTGAAAAAAAGTAAGATTTTTCAACGCATTTTATCTAAGCATTACTTAAAAGAAAAATTATTAAAATATCCATATTCCTACCTTTTCTGATAAGCAGAAGTCAGATTCAGTGATGGGAATATTTGTTTTTTTGTTTTTTTACTTCTTTTATGATCCCCATTTTGGAAGATAAGGGTTGTTCCCATTGTTTTCAAACAAATAGTCTTCAGTGTTTTTACAGCAGCGATTGCTACAGAAACTACAACTCTTGCACTTTTTATCTTGGGAGGATGGACAAAATAAAATAAACTGATAATGCTACAATGAATGATAAAATGATGAAAAGATCTACAGCACAAAAAACAGTGTGAAAAGAAAGACAAGTTTAAATATTGTTGCATAAGAAAGGGATGAAAATAAGACAAGGATGAGAATAAGTAAAATGATAGGCTGGAACATCTGGGAAAGTAAATACAGAAACAAGATAATAACATGTTAATCTCACCAAAACAAAATCAACATTTCAAGAGAAAAAATATGTTCCAGATTATATAATTTAATAATATATATAATAGATAGAGTTCCAGATTTCACCAGCAGCACTGGAGGATATGCATGTGAAAAAATCAAAATGGCTATCACAGCAGTGCAATCAAACCTTTATCGCTTTTGTACAATTATTTATATCACACCATATACAAAGGGGAGGACTTTGACCATTGCCAATATCATCTTTATATCTTTGACCTTCCCCCTGTGGAAGTTGCTAGATCCCATGGTATTCTACTGTTCATGAGACAGAAAGGTTGTCGGAATGGGAAAACTTGTTTCTTCCCATACCACAAATACACTTAGGTCTGTTCTTCCATTATACACAAAAGCTTTATATATAAATAATGGTTAGTGATTATTAAAATAATAAAATAAAGACTAACAGTTTTATCATGTTAGGTGACAGGAGAGGGAAACCTGGAAGAGGGCATCTGATACTATCACACAATCTCATAATATGGCATGAATCCTAGTCTCCTTTTCCATTCCCTTTGCCATCCCAATGTATTATGTCAAAACCTGGTGGTCATTGATAGGGCTTTCTTCCATTAAACTGCCTAGAATTTATTTTAAAAACATCTAGGCTATCATTATATCTTCTGGCAAAAAGTCATGAATAAATGAATGAATGTTTGCGATTACTTTAGGTTAAAAAATACAAACAAATCCTAAATATAGTTCTCATGAGAGCGCCAAATTTCTCCATACTAGATAATACACACTGGATAATTCAGGCAATATCTTGAGGTTTTTAAAAAAATCAATTTAGCAGTTTTAACAATTTTCAATTTAGCAAATCTTTTTTGGTACATTATGCAAATCCTGCAATTTTTGTCTAAAAAAAATCTGCTGACCTCTGCTGTAACATTTATTATTTTCAAATATATGCTTCCTATTTAAAAAAAAATTCAAAGCAGTGGTTATCTTTAAGATTTACAGCCATCTTGCATTCCTACAAGAAAAGGTAGAAAATGCATAATTTAAACAAGTACAAATATGAGGTTCTTCCTTGATGCTCATTGGCATATAATCACTTTTGCTATGTTACTTCCTTGATTTTATTGTGCAATGGTTCTCTCAACCTCTGACAATTTTTGTACTAAAAGAGGTTATATTGAATTGAACAAGACCTGAAGAAGCAGCTGTGCCCAAAGATACACACTCTTTCAGTATATTTTAGCTGAGGCATCTTATCAAGTACATCAGCAGTTTACCATTATTATTCCCATGAAAAATGTATGTAAGAGGTCCTTTCCTCTCAATGGCTTTCATTGCTTATTTTCCTTTTATTACATTTTGCTTCTGCAGGCTTAGCCTAGCTACACATTTTGGAAGGCCCAAAGGCAAGACTATTTAAGTCCTGTCCACTTCCCCTGGCAACATTTTTAGGTTCCATCTCTATAACTGTTCCTCCCCCTTCTGTTCCCTCCTCCCCCTCCTCCCATTACATGTTTTTTTTAATGAGAGAGACTGCTGGAAAGCAGCTGTTCCTCTTCTTATAACCATCATTTGCCCACCATAAATAAGAAATGAAAAACAAGTGAACTGAGGCAAGAGCAAAGAGACCCAACAGTAAAAGCAGAGAGCTTTAACTAATGGAGCCATGATGATACCATGGGTCTTGATAGGTACCCAATATGCCAAGCCATGATACCAACTTGATACAGCTCTTAGTAACAAATTAGAATTAGGCTATAAGCTACTGCTTAACCTTTCCTATTAAGCCACGGAAACATCTGTTAAGCTGCTCCTTCTGCCATTCTTAATATCCAAGGGTGAAATGAAAATGATTATCATATGCTCCTGCAATATCTCAGGCAGAATATGTTTATCCTAGATGGCTTACAAAGTAAAAATCTACCTGACTCACTGACAAAGGTTCATCTGCACTTCGTTCATCCGAAGATTTTGGAACTTCTAGTCTGTCGATGAAAGCTTGGAGCTCTTTCCTAAAGGCCTTCATCTGGGCATTGATCCGATAAAGAAGTTCGTGTTCCCGTATCCTACTGCCATCATCCTCTTCATCCATAAGTCCAAACAGATCTCCATTGGCCACATAAATTCTTGCTTCAGTTATGATAGTGCTTGTGTCCGAAATCAGGCGGTCTATCGTCTTGCCCAAGCGTTCTGCTTCACAGCGAATATCCTTCATTTGCTGACGGTCCGTGAAGCTTTTTTGCCACCCTGTTGGTGCTGGATAGAAGGACCTTGTAGGGGTCAAGCAGCGGATGTTGCGAACCTCCTCCGAGTCACTTTCCCCACCAATAGGCCCTTCTCTTTTGCGATGGGGGGGACGTGAATCATCATCACTTTCTTTTTTCCCTGCATCACTTTCAGCATCGCTGTCCCTGGGGCTGCCTCGGATCCCCAGATGTGAGGCCAGATCATAGCGCTGCATGTTGGACATCAGGACTCTGTTCTCATACTGGAGTTGCATAACTTTACCACTGAGTTCATTGATCTGCAGGCGGGCAGCTTTGAGCTCTTCTTGCAAAGCCTCTGTCTTGGCACTATCATGATGCCTTGAAGTATCGTGAGCCCCAGTCTTGTATTTGTATTTGTTCAACTCTGTTGTGATGCGCTTATTTTGCTCTTCTACATCAGCCAGGTTTCTTCTCAATAGTTCTGTTTCATCCTCAACTAACTGCAGATGCTGTCGTAACTCTGAGAGAGATTCATTCTGTTCCCCCATTAGGGGATTGGCTGCCCCTGAGAAATCATCTCCTCTTAAGTCGTCAAGTTCTGCCTTCAGCCCTCTGTTTTCTACCTCCAGTTCCACTATTTTCCTTCCCAGGATATTGGCTTCTTCCTCAACTAACCTCAGACGAAGTTTCAGTTCAGCTTCTCTTGTGGTAGGTGGGCCTCCAGCTTCCCCCTTTGGTAAGGGACTATCTAAGTCACCATATAATGACCTATACTTTTGCAGGTCATGTTCAAATCTATCCTTTTCCTTGTCTATTTTGGCCAATTTTTTCCTCATTAGAGCTGCTTCTTCTTTGACAAACTGCAACTGGCATTTCAGATCTTCATTATCCTCCTTATAAAAGGGGAGAAAATAAGCAGTTACTTTATATATAAATAAGAACCTTACTTAGCAATTAAAAAAGAAAAACATTGATATTTACAATCACAAATGTTCCAAAAACCCTGAGTTTTTCCATCGATTTAGCAGAGGCAAAATTTATCTGATTCATATTTTCAATACTCAGCATTTTGCAAAAGCAGGATAATCCAACAAATCTGCTTCAAGATTAGGCATTCAGGAATATATTCTTAGTTAAAAATCCCAAAGCCAATTCAACAGCATTTAATAAAGCTAAACAATACTGAAAACATATAATGAATTTTATACTTCAACACACACACACAAAAATCATGTTTGTCACTTATATATTATGATTTATATGTTATAATTTTCCTAATATATAGAATCAAGGAAGCAGTCATTGAAATAACTGAAATTTTGACATCTTAATTATGATTCTTAAGAAAAAGGTACTATTATCAAATAATATCAAATAAACAAATAGGATATTTTTCCAAGAAGACAAAAGCACGCCATTTTTCTGCTTACTATGGTATCTATTTCAGAGAGACTCAAATTATTCATTTTAAATGCAAGAAGTTACAATCTCTGCAATTTAAATAGCAAATTCAGATTTGTATCTACAGAGAATGAAATAAATGTAGGTATGATAAACAGAATTAATGAAGTCAATCTAAGCTACGAATATCACAAAGATAACAATTTCTGCCTATTGAAAACCTGAATCTTTCCCTAGTTGTCAGTTAGGAACACATAGTTTACTGCAATGTACTAGGTAGAAAATTAAGTATTTCAAGTTACCTCAGTGGGAGTCTGCTGCTTTTTTTCTGATTTCTGCAAGTCTTTGCTTCCTCTTCTTTTCATGGACTGCTGTAAAAGAAAAAGAAGTTGAAATTAACATTGCACTAGATCTGATGCAATGAGCACATTTTTTTGCAGCTGATTCACAAGTAAAAAAACCACCTTTATCTTACATAATTTACATTGAATACATAATGAGAAATAAAAATCACATTATTGCTTGTCTAGAACAGTGATTCTTAAACCTTTTCTTCAGCACGGACCCCCTTTAAATACCTTTTGTGACCATGAACCATGCCCACAGGCACTCAAAACTTAATTTTATGCCATAACATTTCTTCAAGCCTTTGCAGATTCGCTGTGATGACATTGCAGCCCCCTAGAGGTCAGGCCACAGAGTGAGGGCCACTGGTCTTTACACATTTTGAATAATCAAAATATCTGCAAATAGTCCAACAAAAATAGTGTAAAAAGACTGAATGAGCAATGGCCTAAGGAAACTTTTCCAAAATGATAGGTTCAAGTTCCAGCAAAACCATGTAAAAAGGGATATCAGTTAAACTCAAATGTCTTTTAAACTTGAAAGTTCACTCCTTCCTTCCTTTCCCCTTTCAGTAGACTATTGAAGTCATGTCATTCTTGGGTCAATCTTTGTTGAAGGGCCCTTTTTTCTCTAATTCCATTGTCAACAAGTCAATGAGCAAATCTTTGGTTGAGGCTAAACTCAGAGGGCATCAAAGGAATAGCTACCACTCCCCATTATATATCTACTGGTGAACCTGAACTTTGGCTAGAACTACCCAGCGCCTTCCTTCTCCCCTCTTTCAGTGCTGCTTCAGCACATTATGTCTCCAATCTTCCCTGGGTTACTCCCAGCATTTTGAATTGTGTTTGAAAATCTACTGGTAATCAATGCAGGGACTTCAAGATTTATGTTTCTCTACAATTTTAACCAAAGTTCCTTTGATTCACAGCCTTTTGGTGTTGGAGCCATTTATTATTTAAACAACTGGAAACTAAAAAGCATACTGTCCTGTCCTGAATGACAAGTTTAGCACCAAGATCTGAAAAGGGAAATTTCCAGTCCTATGGTCACAACCATTTTCTGATAAATAAAGAAGTAAGTATGGGCCTTCAGATTGTCAGTCAGTCAAATTAAGCATTATATATTTATCTCAAATACCATAATGCAACTTTTTTTCTCACATATAAAACAGTTATAAACTGGCTAGCAAAAGTCAATGTATATTCAAGTGTAGCCTAATAAAATCACAGTGACCTATTTTCATGAACCACAATTTCTACATGCAATCATCAACTAGACAGCGCTACAGTTCTCTGCACCGAAAACTGGGACAGTAAAAACAATGGTTGCAAAGTGAATGATAAAACTGTGTTTATTTATTTACTGGACTTACTGTATATGGCCACCAATCTCATATACATAACTCTGGGTGACTAACAATATTAAAAATGATTTTAAAAAATACAAAAAATATAAAACCTCTAGCAGCCAGGGACAAAAAAAAGCAAAGCCACAATAGAACACTGAACATAACCAAGAAACATCACTCGGGACAAGCACAGACTCAAGCCTTCAAGGCTTAGAGAAGGTCTTTATGGACAGGGCCCACCTGATCTCCAGAGGAAAAATATTCCAAAGGGTGGAATGTCATGGCTTAAAAGGTTCTCTTCCTGGGCCCCACCATCTGACACTCCTTAGCTGATGACCCCTGACCTCTCATTTATTTCAGAGCTATTCTGAAGAAAGAATTTCAAATGCAAAGGTGATCACAGCTCAGTGATTATGTTATTTCAAAAGATGGCCAAAACAAAAAGCAGAACCTAAACTTAATATCCAGATAATTTGAAACAAGAACTTCAAATAAAGACCACTGAATCTGAAATAGATTAACGAGAGTAATTGTTTAGACCAGGCAAGTTGTATTAGTTACAGGAAGCCAGATTCCAAGTGAAAATTAGGAAACATTTCCTAAGAATCCTAACAATAAGAACAATTCCACAGTGGAATCAATTATATAGACAAGTGATAAGCTCTCCTTGGCTGAATGTGTTCATACTAGGTAGATATTCAACAGGGCTGTTTTAAATCGGATCCCTATACTGGATTAGATGGATTAAATGTTCGTTTCCAACTTCCGGGATACTTACTTCAAGTCTCAGCTATGGCACTCCAGAATCAAACGGGTCACCAACATTTTTTTCCTTGCCTTTTGCTGTCCTCCATCCTTTACTTATCCTTGATTTATCTTAAACTGCCAGGGTCTTAAACTACCAGTTCTACATACACACGGCGGGGGGGGGGGATGATTCAATGCTTTTAACCTTTTGAAAGTAACATTATGCTATTATTCTATCTTTTATATATATGCAGCATGATGCACACATTGAAGTGAAGTATACAACGTAACACTGCTTTTATTATTTCCTCTTGTCCCTTCCTGTGGATATCTCTGCATATAAAATTCTCCCTCCCTGAAATACTATTCAGAATAAACACATTTTTGAACCATTATCAAAGTAAAAGCAATCAAGGTACTTTGCTTTTATTTTTTCTTTCGCTTCAATAATAACCCTAATATTATTTCAAGTTGTGAAACCAGTAATTAAAAATCTTTATTAAGTACCACTGAAATCTCTTTATCAATCCCTGTATCTGTAAAATCCCTTAAAAGGTATTACATACAACTGTTCCCACAATTCCCTATTGTCCTATTCTCCAATGGAGTAAACCTCCCAATATTGTTCTGCTGTAATATTTTCAGGGTAGAATAAGACCATGATATAGAATCACAATTACAATTATTCTAAATCAAGTTAACATAAATCCAAACTGTTGGTATCCTTTCAAATTAAAGGACTGACTATCAATCATATTTTAAATCAATATTAAATTTGCCTTCATATGTTTGGGAGAGAGGAAACAAATAATATATGCATCCTTCAAAATAGTGATGGAAGCAATAATCCAAAAAGTGAAATTGGGTCTTAGGTTCAATTAAAATTGTTTTTTAAGATTCTCAATTGGATAAATGTGGGAAATTAGTATCACTATTATTCAAGATGCTGAAAAGTCAGTCTGATATAAAAGGTTTGGCACAGAACTGGTACTAGGGACAGCCAACTCAACTCTGCCATTCACTAGGTGATTTAGGACCAATCTGTACTTTTCAGTCCAGCCTATGTTCTTGTAGAGAATGAGCAACATTTTAGGGCTGTCCACCCTAAAAACAGAAAAGAGTTCAGTATCAGCATATTCTAATACCTTAACTGAAGAGTTACATAGCTAGCCTCTACTTCCAAAGAATGCAAAATACTACTAAGTTGTCCATTAAACTACTTGTGCCCATTGAGGCACACAGAATCCTTATGTAGATCAATGCTTTGCCATCATTTGTTTCATGGAAATGATAAAAAAAATCAATTACTCTTCTAATAATTTTATTAACTATACTAGAAGCAATTATAGAGAGTCATGAAATATTCATTTTGCAGTACCAAAACTTTAATCCTGAATATATTTCACCCACATTTTCCCTCTAAGAACAGAGTCCTGTACTCTGCTTGAATAATTAACATTTTAATTATTAGAGTGTGACTTTGTTGTACTTATTCTATTGTGATCACAAAACTCAACAGGAACAAATATAAAGCCAGTGATGGTGCAGTGGTTAAAATGTAGTACTGCAGGCTACTTCTGCTGATTGCCAGCTGCTAACAGTTTGATTCTCACCAGCTCAAATTTGACTCAGCTTTCCATCCTTCCGAGGTCGGTAAAATGAGGACCCAAATTGCTGGGAGCAATATGCTGACTCTGTAAACTGCTTAGAGAGTGCTGTAAAGTGCTGTATACGTCTAAGTGCTACTGCTATTGCTAATGTCCCATATCCTCAAGATGTGGTACAGGTTCCTTCATGTACCACTGATATTATGACAGCTGATATTGAAGGTAAGGTATTCCTTATGACTGTAATTGAGCCTGCAACATCATAAGTTGTTGCAGTCAGATTCAAAGTTATAATTGTTTTTACAATGATCATTAAGCAAACACAGTGTTTATTAAACGAGTTCATTTTCCCCAATGGGTACTTTTTGCCGGAAATTGGCAAAAAACATTGCAAATCACAATCACACAATCACAAGGAGGAGGCTGCAAACAGCTGTTAAGGTGAGCTGGTTGCTAAGAGCCCAAAACACAGTCACATAGCCACAGGGTGAGTGAGGCCATTCTAACTGAAAATGGGTTGTAAGTAGCTCTGGGGATGTTGATTGTAACTTCAAACCATTGTTAAGCAACCAACATAAGTTGAGGACTACCTATAACTGTAAACTAACCAAACAATTGGGGAAAATCTATACTAAGATATTAAGACACCTAGATATTCCATCAAACATCCCCAACTCTTGAAAATAAAATTCCTGCTTTTACTCATGAGAAATATATTGGGGATTAAGATAGAAAATGCTATCAACTGCTTATTTTTTTACCAAGCTTTGGTAGATCTGTATTATTAGTGGCATCCATTTTTATTCTGTCCCTATATTTCACTTTAAGAAACTAAATGGCATAATTTCTACAGATGAAATCTTGGGCCATTCTCTAAATGTCATGTAGAAGAAAGGCTTTATAAATTTATCTTGCAAAATTTGTACGGACTTATCATAATATAGCTAATAAACCATGTCAATCAAAATAAAATTAGATATTTAATTAGCAATTATTATCTTGCTCACCCTTCTACCAAGAATCACAAATCAGAAAGGACAGAAGAAATAAAGGCTGACCAAATGAAAATTCCAAACACTGATATTTAATTAGTTCTACTAGCTAATCCAATAGTCATATATTAAAAAAGAGGTTGATATTTAATTTTCCCAAGCAAATAAGATCAAGGCAAACAGAAGTTAACACACACTATGAAATTCTGAATGCTAAAATATAGTGTGATATGATGTCTTGATCCTGGAATCAGTGCATGAGCTTAAATATCCTTTAATTAGTTTTATTTTCCAAATGCTGTCTTGTCAATAGCCAGTACATTGACTGCTGGCAATAAACAGAAAATGCCTTCAGGGAGTAGACAGAATAGATCTATCATTCAATTATTAAAAGGGGGCTGTGGGCAGACAAGATAAAGTAGAAAACCATTTGTGCTTTTTGATGCAGATGCAAAACAAATTTGGCTTTGCATAATTTCAATAAACAGAAATAACAATTAAACAAGTGCTGTACGTTAACCTTCCCAGTATCATCCTATTTGTCACTGATTTCTGAATTATATTACAAACTTCTACTGACAATTCAGTAAGTCTGTGAAACAACTGAAGTATAAAATATGACTAAAGAAGAAAAAAAAATCTGAATCCTTCATCATTTCATTGGTGTTCTCAAAATCCAATAACCTGTGTGTTTAAGAATTCGATGGATCAAAATTCTGATCACGATACATGGTTGTACAGATTGATGGGTGCAACATAAACCCACATTAAGTATAGTAACATGTTTTCTTATTTAAATTGTGCATACTGTCTACACAATTTGAAAAATCCAAGGAACTGGCCTCTCTGTCATACATCACCACATGTAGATGATTCCCAAAGATGAACATGGTAGCAGAAGAAATAAAAGATCTTGAAGAATATAAATCTTCTGTAGAGGTGTCAGAGCAAATGACAAAGGAAAATATATGCAATGTAGCTAGAGATAGATCATTTTTACAGCTGTTTCTTTTTCTTTTTTGTTAACCATAAGAATTGAAATAAAATATTTAGTTTTTGTCATATTTGTTGTCATATTAACAACAAATAATGGAAGCCAACAAACCATCATTGGCTTATGATTCATAACTGGAGGCAAACTGCTTTTTAAAGGCTGGATTTCATGAACGTAAAGAATGAGACAATGTCAATCTCTAATAGCCACTTCAAGTTCTATTTAGTAAGCTAATGCCTACATTACAAAACTTCACTTCATGTTGAAAATCTCACAGACATTTTAGCTCTGATCTAATGAATTCAATAAATCAACAATCAGAACAACTGGCAGAACTCACATGCAATACAGGGATAGTACCTTAAAACAAAATAAAAATAAAATACTATGCTAGCACAACAATTCCCAAAATGTAGAATATTGGTTGTTGTTTCTCAGCACTTGATAGTAGGTTCCTTCATCTCATCAAGACATCAACTAATACAGACTCATGGGACTGAAAATAACTTTCCTTCCTCTTCTGCTTCTTTTGTGCCTTATTTACCTTCAAAGCAAATGTTCACTAGAACATGGAAGATTACATATCATTTTTATGATGTTGAGCTGGCTTAAAAGGGACAATGTTCTACTACTGAGTTTAAAACAAACAACTATTCTAAAGAAAAGTAAAATTAAACTACCCCCATTCTTCCAATTACATATGCAAACGCTTCCTGATCCAGGAATGGATACAACTTGAACCTGTACAAAAGACCTCTTAGCTATGACTGCTACCTTCTCACAACTCCAAAAGGATGCCCAGAATGGACAACAGATCTGTCTGGGGAAATGCAATCCCATCCAGAATCAATAATGGTAAATTCCTACATCCAGGTGGCTACAAAATCCAAAGCCATTCAGTCTGGATAGGATTGAGCTAAACTCTGTCACTCCAAATCCCTACAATCTATAGACATCAAGATAGGTTGTTGGTGACATCACTTACTTCATCAGGGATGGAGATATATAGTTAGGTATCATCAGCATACTGATCATATCTTTCTCAATCAGTGGCTTCATGCTAACATTAAATTGAAGCGGAGAGTACCCAATCTCCAATACTCCACAATTTAGGGGCCAAGGGCTCCCTAAATATCTAAATATCTAATCAACATCAACTGAAATTGGCGGAAGGAAGAGAACCAGCTTAATACAGTAATGCCTAATCCGGCTTAATACAGTGCTGCGTAACCTCCCATAGCTGATCCAGAAGGAAACCATGGTAAATGGTATCGAAGGCTGCTGAGAGGTAAAAAAAGAGCAAAGATGGATGCATTATTGTATCCTGCTCTCACCAGAGGTTATCAAAAAGTACTATCGTGTTTCTCACAAAATAAGTCCGGGTCTTATTTTTTTTTGAGCCCCGAAAAAAAGGCTAGGCCATCATTTCAGGGGTGACTTAATTCCCCCCCTTGCATCCTCGCCTAGAGCGCCTGCGGGCAGCCATGCCTTGCCACCAGCCACTCCTAACGGGCAATCGTGGTGGAGCACGGAGAGCTCCCTACTCCTGCCAAGCACCTTTGCTGCAGACCCGAGACCTTCAGCGCCCACCGCTGTTGGTTTCCCTTCTGCCCATGCCGCCACCGTGTTTGGAGCTGCCGCTTCCACGTTTGGAGCACTGCCGACGTGTTTGGAGCTGCCACTTCCACGTTTGGAGCACCACCACCGCATTTGGAGCTGCCACTTCCGCATTTGGGGCACTGCCGCCATTTGGAGCACCACTGCCGCGTTTGGAGCTGTCGCTTCCACGTTTGGAGCATCACCGCCGCTTCCACATTTGGAGCGCCGCTGCCATTTGGAGCACTGCCACTGCTCCAAATACGCTCCAAACATGGTGGCGGTGCTCCAAATGGCGGTGGCACTCCAAACGCAGAAGCGGCATCTCCAAATGTGGCAGCGGTACTCCAAACACGGAAGCATCAGCTCCAAACGCGGCGGTGATGCTCCAAATGCAGAAGTGGCAGCTCCAAACACGGCAGCGATGCTCCTAACGGCATGCTCCAAACGCGCTCTAAACGGCAGCGGTGCTCCAAACGCAGAAGCAGCAGCTCCCAATGCAGCAGTGGCATGGGCAGAAGGGAAAGCAACAGTGGCAAGCGGCAAAGGTCTTGGGTCTGCAGCAAAGGTGCTTGGCGGGAGTAGGGAGCTCTCCACACTCTGCCATGATCCCGTTAGGAGCAGCTAGTAGCGAGGCATGGCTGCATGCGGGCACTCCTAACGGCAAGTCCCCCTGCCCTTCCCCCCATTTTGCATGTTTTAAGATAAGCCTAAATTTGGGGGGAGGGGCTTAATTTCATTTTATGCCTATAAAACATGCTGGGTCTTCCTATTGGGGGAGGCTGTATTGTTGGAGAAACACAGTATCAAAGTTGCCTCAGTCCCCTACTCAAACAGAAACCTGACTGGTGTTGTGCAACCATCTTGTCAACAATATTCCCTAAAAAAAGAAGATTGAATACTGGATAAAAATTGTCCAAAATAGTTCATTTCAGGACTGGCTTCTTGAAAAAAGGGCAGGCCAATGGTTTCTTAAGGGGCACTGGCCTCATCCCCTCTTTTAAAGAAGAATTTGTCATCATTGAAACCCAAACCCAATACCTTCCTGGAAGTTTTTACCAACCAATTAGAGCATGGATGTAATAAGGAGGTGGTTATGCTCACAATCATAAGGACTCTGCCTGCTTCCTTGGCCAAATAAGTTTGAACTCCATCCAGATAACATGGCAAGACTGTCCCAGGCAATTCCATAGGACCTGTACCAAGATGGGCAAGCAGCTAGGAATTAATCTTAGCAATTCTGTCTGTTCTCCTCTGGATGGCCCTAAAAGTGTATCTCAGAATTCCTTCCATTCAAGAGGGCTGGGCACCCTAAACAGGGCTACGTGTGGTCAGCCATCTGTGGATGCAATAATGGTGGAGAAGTACTGATGCTTTGCCATCCTTACTAATACAAGGTATGCCTTAATAGAAGCTCTCAGCCTTGTTCACACAAGTTCATTCTCTTTTCTCCACCAGTGGTATTCTTGGAATCTCTTAATCCACTTCTCTTTCTCAACTCTTTCATAAATCTACAGAGTGATCCATAAATGGAGAGAGGCCACATGGGAACAATCTAATACAAGGCTTCTTGCACTTTCCTATTCTAGTTGACAATCAGAGCCTCAAGAGGACCATGCAGCAGGCCTCCAGGAGTAACTCCCAGTTCTTTTTGTAACCCCTCCAAGGTCCATCACCCCATCCTCCTGGGGTGGACCATTGGATTCGGTGCCATCCCTCTGGAATGATTATCAGGGCATGATCTAATCAGGATAGGGGAGCTACATTAAAGTTCCCCAAATTTCCAGAGAATATTGCCACTACTTGAAGAAAACCAGATGAGGTGTATAACTACTGTCTCATGTTGAGCCCTAGATGACCTGGGATAGGTCCATAGCTGTCACAATAGCCATGAACTGAATTCTGAGTAGAACTCAGATTCTACTCTTAACATATGCAGATTGAAGTTCCTCTGGAAAATGGAATCAAGGACATCAGGCAGGTAGGCTACAATGCAGCAGGGAAGCAATAGTCCCAATAAATAGCAAATTACAATAGCAATAGTCCCAATAAATTGTTCACTATCATTAATCCAATGACATTCATGCAATTCTTTAGTTGTACTTAAAAGACCATCCTGGGTCAAAGACCACAATTTTATATTTTTTGAGTAGCGTTATTTTTTTTGCCTTTAATTTTTCTGGAAACCAAAAGCCATTTCTCACATCAAGACTTAGTGATTCTCATTTCAAAAACAGATACAATGCATTTTTTAACAAATAAATATACAAAGGCTGAAATGGCTAATCCTTGTTTAGGAAAATATCTCCTTTTTCAAATTCATTCATTTCTATACAGTTTTGGTTTAGTCTTGTCCATGAATCTTCATTAATCATTAAAAGAGTACTTATGAAATTCAGAGAATGCAAATTGATAATAGAGAGAACCAACCTCTTTCATTTTGTCAAGTTCATTTTGCAGTGCTTGTTTTGTAATTTCTACTTCTATTAATTGTTGTCGTAACTTTTCATTTTCATCTTCTGTGGTGGTACGTTTTTCTTCCACATTTTCCAGCTCATGATGAAGCCTCACAGAAACATCTTTTGCAACCTAAGTGGAACATGATTAGAAACTTACAACAAAGCTAATTATAGTTATACAATTATAGACACATATTTAGCAAAAAAAATGAAATGGATCTATGGATTTTGCATTATAGAAGTAAGTATTATATTTCAATTATATGTCCATTCAATTCTGCTATAATATCAATATATTATTTTCCCAGTGGAAAAAAAATGGAAATATGACAGAGGTTCAGTTTTAACATGCAGGGATTTTTTAAATAATTTCTACAAAATTAGAATCTAAATAATGATTATACAACTGCATTTGGTGCTGCATTTGGAATTCCCAAATCAAGGACCAACCCTCTGTTCATTATCAATATAATCTAACCAAAATTTAAATTTGAAATTCTTATCAGTAAAATATTCTCATTAACAAATTGACCAGGCACCTGGATAAGTACTACCCTTAACAGATGAGAATCATTTTCTTATAGATTTAAGCTCTCATATGTATTTACTTTTTTAAATTGTTTCTGGTATGCCACTGTAAGATGGAATACTTATAAAGTATGTGAAAATGAGTTGTCAATTTGTTTACTAAATTAGAATATATTGTTAAAAATTTCAATGTATATTTCTCAGATTTAGTGCTTTCGCCACCATATGCATTGATCTATACCTTAAACAATTTAATTAAAAGATAATTAGATATCACAGTGGTTAAAATGCAGTACTGCAGGTTACTTCTGCTAACTGCTGGCTGCCTACAATTTGTTAGTTCAAATCTCACTAGGCTCAAGGTTGACTCAGCCTTCCATCCTTCCAAGGTCAATAAAATGAGGACCCAGTTTGTTGGGGGCAATATGCTGACTCTGTAAACCACTTAGACAGGGCTGTAAAGCACTGTGAAGCAGTAAATAAGTCTAAGTGCTATTGCTATTTGTAACTGTAAAGCTTGACACTCTCTTCAAAATTTAACAGGCTGTATCCTGATTTAGGTCTACACCAATTACAATTCATTTTTTTAAAAAAAATATACAGTCCTAATTTTATTCTAATATCATTTTTTTTCAAAATAATACAACATAGCTCAGATTCAACTATATTCAAGTATAAACAACGAAATATGCCATTTTGTAAAGTGAAAGTATCTAGGTAAGTAAAAGTGAATATATCAAGGTAAACTATTTTATTTATTTAGGCTTTCTCTCTCTACCACAAAGATCAATGTTATATTCTGTACAACCGATTTATGCCATGCATTCATGTTACCTAGTTAGGTAATGCAACTTCTTCAAGAAAACAACCAAGCTCAAAGAGCACCAGGAATACCACATTCAACCCTGAACTATAGATAATTCTCTTCCATTGGAATCCAATTATCATCACGTCTGTATGCTATTTGTCAATTTTGTCAAATTTAGATACTGCCCATCTTACTCTCAGAGTGACTTGTGTTAGTGACTCTGTATTACTTATTTATCTACTAGCATCCAGAGAAGAAATTTAAGCTTTAAAAAGTATGAGGCTTAAAATCTGGTCAAATGCCCATCTTGTCAGACATAAGCATCACTTGCAAGAGCACTGATTTCTACATAGGTATGCATGAGAATGCTTTTTTTATCTAGTTCTTCTACATCAAATTATGAAAGAGCTTATGAATGTTCTATCACTCCGCCAACTTTGAACCCAGAGGTACCTTCAAGTCCTGCTCCAAACTACGAAGAAGTTCTCCATCAATCTCTCCAGTTTGTGCATAACGAAGCCTTTTGCGTTCTGCCTTCCGAAGACGATACTGTAGAATCCTACAATTTTTGTTAGCCCTCTCCAATTCATGACGCATTTCCTGTAGCTGGCATGCATCCTCCTCAAAAAAGCTGTCCCTCATCTCATCCATCTCAGTTCTCAGCTCATCTATCTCATTCTGGCATCCAACAAGAAGAGGTAGAAACATATTATACCATGGTACTTCATATAGGTTTTTTTTTTAATGAGGTTTAAGATAATTTATATGCATTGTATGCATTTTTTTCAAGGAAATTTGAGTTTTAAGATCACACAGATAAATCAGTTAATCCCTTATGCATATTGAATGAGTATTACCATGCTTTGACACCCATATCATTAATCTATGATAAAATCATAGTATTAATTATCCATTCTTGGCATCAGAAGTCCAAAGTACGTGCCACAGTTTATCAAATCTATAAGAGGATACTATAGATATTTCAAATTCACAACATATTAGAAATATTAAAATATATATTAAATATTAAAAATGAATGATGGTAAGCAATGTTATCAATAATTGTACATTATAGTTTGATTTTTAAAAGATCTTTTAAACCTACTCCTTTTCTCTGCGGTAGAAATAAACTGTGGTGTAAAAAAGTATTATGTTCTGAAAAATAAAATATAATTTTATTTTATTCAGTATTCTGCTTAACACGCTAGAACAAGATCTGTTCTCAACATATCAATCATTAATCATTTAAAAACATGTATGCAGTAATTGAGAAGCATGGACCAGAGAAGTTCAGCTGCACAAACCAAGTGTGCCTTTTTCTATCATAAAAATTACCTACAGAAAATCACAAACTGGGCTCACACACCTAGTAAATCCTGAAACGCTTTGTTTAAGTTGGTTTGGAATGCCATCTGGGCCTAGCCATTGTGGCTTGTCATATACTGTAAAGCAGGGGTCCCCAACCGCCGGTCCGCGGACCGGTACCGGGCCGCGGAACAAGCCTTACCGGGCCGCTGGTTGCTGGGCGCCGCCATCTTTTTGGTAAAAAAGCAATTTTTCGTCAAAAAGATGGCGGCGCCAGCCTGGGTGAGCTTTTCCGGGTAGAAAGCCATTTCTCCGAAAAAGCTCACCCGAGCTGGCGCCGCCATTTTTTGATGAAAATCACTTCCGGTGACGTCACCGGAAGTGATTTTTCGTCAAAAAAGATGGCGGCGCCCAGCTGACGCCGGAACCGGGCCGCGGCGCCCAGCTGACACCGGAACCGGGCCGCGGCGTCGAAAAGGTTGGGGATCCCTGCTGTAAAGGACCACAATGGTTTGGTTCAAATGGATAAGGCCAAGGGAAAAACCCATAGTTTAATTAAAAAACAAAAACAATTATCTATCATATCTGAAATGGTCCAGGCTGCACTTCAACATCTGTTATCAAGTTGGGGGAAGGAGAAGGGCAGAAGCTTCCTTTCTAGAATTTGATCGATGGATCCTGGGGAATACGTGATGGGGGCAGGGTAATCAACATTAATACTCGTCTCCCCCCAAACGCAGGTAGGAAAATAGATGGAGGAAGGGCCTTATTTGCTCAATTGCTCGCCTGTAGTGCAATGCGGGTTCTTGTTTGGAGAATAAAAGATCCCCCACCCTCAATTCCAGCTGGGCCACACCTTTCTTTTCCCCCCCACTTGTCCCCCACCCCCACCCCGCTTACCTTGAGGGTGTCGTTCTCCTCCCGCAGTTTCTCCACCTCCTCCAGCAGTTCCTGGGGCCGCCGTGTTTTCATGCTGGAGACGCCATCCGGGGCCCGGCTACGGCCATTGCCTTCTCCGACTCCTCCCGGCGCCATTGGCGAGAGGGTGGAAGAGGAGGAGACGGCGGCCGTGGAGGGGGGACCGCCGTCCAGGTCGCCGCCTGGACTTTGCATCTGGGTCGCCGCGCCACCTTTTTCTCGAACGGGAGATGTTCACTTTGCAAGCATCCTCGTGCTTTGCTGCCGCCGCCGCCGCCACCCCACCCCCCCCCAACCTGCCGGGGCCCAACCCAGCCCAGCCCTGCCCTGCCCAGCGAGAAGATGGAGAAGCCGGGCCGCCTCCCTTGCCCGTTGCAGAAGCCGCTTCCAGTTGCTGGGCGACACAGCAGAAAGACAGCTCCCCCCGCCCTCAGGCTTTGCCCCGGTCCGCCGGTCCCAGGTGGCGGCTGCGGGCGCTGCGAGCTCGACGTCTCTGGGAGGTCTCTGCCGCTTGGCGGCGGCCTGTCCCCTCCCACTCCTTCTCCTCCCCCACCCTCAGCCCAGCCGGGATGCGGCCGTGGCTGCTGCCGTGCCGGCAGACGGTGCCGGGCAATGGGGTTATGGAAGCAGCAGCAGCAGCCGTCACAACAACAACACAGCTGCTGTGGCGTCTGTGCCCGGGGGGAGGGGGGCAGCGGGGGGAAAAGCCTGCTGGGGAGAGTAAAGCTTCGCGCGGTGGAAAGGATGCCCTCGCGGCTTCTCCTTTCGGCGGCTGGAAGGATCCAGCGGGTCCAGCCAAAGCTCCGTCTCTTCCCCCCGAGATGCTAGCTGTCGCCGTTTCCCTCTCGGAAAGGCCCGGCTGTTTTCCAAGTCCTGAGCGTCGTCTGAGGGCTTGCGTGGAAATCACTGCAGTGCCGGGCCAAAACTGTTTCAGAGAGAAACTGTTGAACCTAAGGCGACGTTTGAAGCCCTCGTATTTGATCCTTTGATCCAACCTGATTTGGACAAAGTAGCTGATTTTAGGAACCATTTTTTGTTGTTGCTTGATTTCTTTCTTTCTGTCCTTTCTTCTCTTTTCTTTTTCTTTTTGGAAGGAAGGCCTATGTTGCCTAAGGAACCGATAAAACCGCTCTTTTTATCTTTAAATTCTTTCAATGAAAAAAGAGCAAAGCTAGTGTGCTGTAGTAGTGCACCTGCCTCAAGCATCAACTGTCTTTCTAGAAAAATAGTTCCAGGCCCCACATGCATGCTGGAGGCAATCTGGATAAATAAAAACGAAAGGGAACTGTATTCCATTGTTTTGTTTTGGAATCCCTCTATTTAATAAAAAGGAGAAAAACTGATACAGGACTTTTGCATTCTAGTATAGAAATGTTGCTTAGCTTTGTCCATCAAGGCAACAGTTCTTTGAAGATGGCCAATGTGCTCGCACAACCAAATGATTGGCACCATTCTATTTACACAGAAGATGCTGAAATAATATTATTCTAATATTAAATATTAAGATTAAATTATATTAATCTAATATGAAACTTGATTAGTTCTAGAAGTGAGTTACCTGCAAACCAACTTTGCAATTAATTTTCAAGAAGACCAAGCTTTAATGATTAGAATGACAACTAGGGATTTGGACCCTTGTACAAATCCCTACTTTGCTTTGAAGGGGGTTGGACTAGAAGACCTCCAAGGTCCCTTCCAACTCTGTTATTCTATTCTATTCCATTCCATTCTATTCTAAAAAGTGCATATTGCAGAATGTATGGAGATGGGATAATACCAAATTCACTTGCAAAATATATGTACAGGTCAAGAAACCACAGCAAGGACAGAACATGGAATAATACACTGGCTCCAGATTGGCTAAGGAGTAAATATATGACTATTCAGCTTGTATTTTATTTTCTGATATATATTTTTTGCCAATATGTAAGACAGAGCATTTATTTGTTGAGATTTGAAGTTGCCATTTGTTTGACCATTCTGATACATAGTCAAGATCTTTTTGAAGGGTAGCAGTTTTGTCTGTGGTGTTGAACAGCTTTACATCATCAGCGAAGAGAACGCAGTTGCTCTTAATATGATCACAGAGGTCATTTATGTAGAGTATGAAGAGGGTTGGTCATGGAACACTGCCTTGGGGACACTACTATTGACAGGTACAGAATTTGATAGGACACTCCCAATTTTGACCATTTGTTGTCTGTTTGACAGGAATGCTTCTATCCAGTTATGCAGTTGTCCAGAGATACTATAAGATTTTAGTTTTAGGAGTACTTTGTCATGTACCACTGAATCAAAGGCTTTACAGAAGCCTATGCAGATTGTGTCTATTGTTTTGCCCTGATCGAGTTGTGTAGTCCATATGTTTTTGCAGTGTAAGAGTTGCAGATTACATTAGAGAGTAGGTTGTTTGTCTCTAAGTGGAGGATAATGGATTGGTTAATAATTGATTCCATGACTTTACAGGTGACGCAGCATAAGGAGATTGGTCTGTAATTTTCAACTAGGCTGGGGTCTCCCTTTTTGAAGATGGGGATGACCGTGGCTTGTGACCATAGGTTAGGCAAGAAGCTGGTCCTGAAAGATTTTTCAAAGATTATGCTTAGAGGTTCTGCTGTGCCAGTGGATAGCTTTTTTAAGAAGTAGGCACATATTCCGTCCTGTCCAATAGATAGAGATGGTTTTAGATTGCGTAATGCTTTTTCAACATTGTCTTCTGTAAAATCGATATGTATTAGATCATTGCAGTTTTCTGTGGTTCAGCTAGGAAATACTGGGCATGATCCATTGCTGTTTACAAATACTGAGCCGAAGAATGTGTTAAAGATGTTGGCTTTAATGGTATAGTCATTGCAGTCTTTACCATTAGGTCCTTTCAGGGGTGGGATGGACCTTGAGTCTTTTAGTTTGTTGTTACAAAATTGTAAAAAGCGCGGGTGGAATTGGTGCGTAGAAGGTTTTGCTCTTGTTTAATGTGATAATTGATGCATTCAGTCATTAACTGGTGGCATAAATTTTTGTATCGGCTTTTGAAGTTGGCCATGTGACTAGATTTGTTTTTCCACCAGAGTGATCTCTTTTTGGATTGAAGTTTCCTTATTGTTA
The DNA here is from genome assembly GCF_049901735.1 of Notechis scutatus. Classification (NCBI taxonomy): domain Eukaryota; kingdom Metazoa; phylum Chordata; class Lepidosauria; order Squamata; family Elapidae; genus Notechis; species Notechis scutatus. The sequence goes on along the minus strand of NC_142009.1, from coordinate 66,394,027 downwards.
TGGGTAATCTGCTTTTTTGTTGTTGTTGTTGTTTTGGGAGTTGTTATTGGTACATATAGTTTGATGACTCTTTTGACTTCAAGTAAAAATATGTTCTAATGGTCTTCAATAGTATTGCATCCAGTGAATAGAGATTGCCATCAAGGGATGAGAGATCATTGTCTATAAGATCATAGTTGCCTTTTTTGAAGTTATAATTGGGGATCCTGTCATTGTGATGATTTTTGTGTGGGCGTATGTTGAGACAAAAGTCAATCATATTGTGGTCACTGTTGGAAAAGGGTTCTTTAGTTTGTATTCTGTAAATTAAATTCAAACTATTGCAGAAGATGAGATCGAGGCAGTTGTTAAGTCTAGTATTGCTGGTTATTAGTTGTTCCAGTCCCAGATTTATAACAGCATTGTAGAAGGTTGCATGTATGGGTTCAGTTGTACATTCGTTTAGGGTCCAGTTAATATGAGGTAGATTGAAGTCACCAAGAAAGATAAAAGCGTGTGGGCAGGATGTTGCCCATGTTAGTAGTGAATTTAGCTTGTTTACATGTTCCATGTCATAATCAGGTGCTCTGTAACATAGTAAGAATGGAAATGTGATATTTAAGGATAGTTCACAGATGATGGTCTCAGGAAGAGCAAGCTCCTGGGTAACTTGGATGTTTTTTAGATGTAAGGACTTTTTATAGAAGATAGCAACACCACCTCCTCTACGAATTTCATGATCTGATCGGTAAACATGATAGTCTCTTACTGTGGTAATGGAGTCAGGGAGAGATGCGTTGAGCCATGTTTCACAGACAAATATGATGTTGAATTTAACCATATTTAGTAAGAGGAGAAATTCAGGTATTTTATTCACAAGGCTTCTTGCATTAAGTAGCTTGCATTTAAGGCCAACTGTAGTTGGAATTGAGGTAGTTAGGGGCATGCGTGCCTAGTCTTGGGTGATGGTGGCTTGGTTGAAGTAGAGTTGTGGTTGAAGGTTAAAGCTGAGTTGCGGGTTGTGTGACTTACTTTTGATACAGTCAGCTTGCCAATCAATGTACAGGTCCTTCTCTCCATTGTCTAGACGTTTTTTGAGTTCTGTGCGGAGTACAAGGGATTTATGAATGTTTGTCTACAAAGAGGCAAATGCATATTTTATATTTATACCAGCAAGTGAAAAATATACAAATAGGGAGCTCATAGAATTCTGAAATACAATATTTCCATAATCACTTCTTACCACACACAAACTTGTCAGCAGTGTTTCTTCCTACAGACATGTGGAAATCTGTTCATATATATTGCCTTCAACCTTCAATAACCTACTAAATTCAGAGAGGAGAGCTATTTTCGTCAGAGGCCTGTATGATTGCCAGCAATATATCCAAATATGAAGGTACACTTTTTATATCGAGTGATTTAACTTCTTAAAGGAATCATTAGCATCCATTAATTACTGTCTGCTTCTATGTTTCTATGCTGTTTCTATGCCATAAGCAGAAGTATTTGCTTTCTCATACAAAGGATATATTATTAGTTTGATTACAAAAAGTTATCCTATATTGGCAGAAAAGCAGTTGCTATAAAAGTATGAGTTGGAGTAATATGTCAGAGGTCAGGTACTGCACAAAATGTTTCTTTTTTATATTTCTTTGGAATTGTTCATGGGATGAGATTATATGCTAGAGGTGTCAAATTAACATCATCATGGTGGCATCACACAATGTGTCGGGACTTTTTCCCCCTTCACTAAACCAGGCATGGGCGTGGCCAGTGCATGACGCATCTGGCCCATGGGCCAGGAGTTTGACAACCCTGTTATATGCAATGCAATTCATATTTTTTTGCCTTATGGTCCAAATGCCCACTTTTTATCAGCCATTCCTTTAATAGTGTCATAAAAAATCCAAGATCACCATCAATTCAATTTCTGAGAAATTGCTTTATGATATCTATTCTATTAACCTGAAGAGAAAATGGATGTCATGAACATCAATCCTCCCTAGGTCTCAGAATTGTAAATATTAAGATTTCCTAAACATGATGTACCCTAGATACATTGTATTTCAGCTCCCATTACTTTAGCCAGCTAGTCCACTGTTCCATTAGATAAGCATGGGGAGTTTTAAAGAGTTATTTCCATGTCTTATTTTCTGAACTTGCATTCTGATATGTAATTGACTTCTGAATGATATAGGAATGGTGCAACATTTTTTAAATCACTCTTTTGTGTATGCTTTACAATGTTCCAAAGTTAATATTGAAATCACGAGAGGTATTTTAAGTCATAACATTACTTCTAAAAGTTCCAGATTATAAATGTAGATATAGCATGGCAATAACTGATATCAGGTGTCTTACCAAATGAACAAATGCCACATATATTGCAGGTAAAAGAACTGGTGTAAATTTTCTATGAATAAAATTCAATAAAAGGTCATTTTTATTCAACATCTTGAGCAGTTATTTAATGCAAAATACTGTCTATGAATATCAAGGACCTGTTCTTAAACTAACCAACTATATCTCCCTCATTTTTCTTCTTTTCAGTGATAGCAATTGGGGTAAATGAAGGATAAAATGTAAAGAGAAGCAATTATTGCTTGTAGGAGATATAAAATGCTAGTATTTAGATCTGAATTTGCCCCCTCATACTTTAAGTTCAATTGAGGGGAATCCCTTTCTGGTTGTTTTGTTACAATGCTTGGTCACAATTTTATATTTTGTATCTTATACATTGTATATATTTTAATGTTACATGGTTTGCTTTTTATTTTTCTGTGTTTCTTTCATGTGTGAACATTTTGGAGAAATGGAGATTTCTCCTCCTTTATTACAAACATCTATTAGGTGGATACATAGTAGGCTCAAAATCTGCACTCAGCAATGCTGATTATCAGTTCATATCAATTAGTAACTCCAGTGCCACAGGATTTTTTATTTTCAATATTTTTATTTAGGATATGAGTAAAGATGTTGGGAGAAAGTGCTTATCTAAGTCACAGAAGTTGCAACAGGTGATATAGCTAATGTATGAATCTATGAAAGATTCTAGAATTCTAGTTACATGATTTCTAAAAGGACAAATACAATTTTAGACTCAATAAAAACAGTTCCAAATCACTAGAAGTAATAGTGCCGGTGATTTGATCCCATTTTGAGTATTGTGTTCTATTGTGTTTTGGGTGCTATATTATTCAAAAAATACAAACTGTTATAAGTTTCTTTCAGAAAGAAAGAAAAATGACTTGAATCTAAGTCTTACAAAGAAAGAGTAACGGAGACCTCAATTTTTACCCTTGAGAAAAATGACTGAGGTGGTACCATTCTGTAGTAGTAATTTGTATATTGAGGACCTGTAGATGGCGCTAGGTGCTAGCAGCAAACTGCAGCATTTAGAATCTATATAGGCCTCTTTGTTCTTGGCATGATCTCATTCCCTATATCTTGGTGAAGGTGGAAAGTCCCAGACTTTCCGGACTTATAGGTGATCTCATTTACTAACATCACCACTAGTCCTAAGGATTGGTTGGGAGGTTGTACCAATGCGGTTGGGAGGTTTCACCCATGTGGTATCTATTCTCCAATCTAGATGCTGTATCTATGTTGCCTTTGTCTTCTTATAAAAACCCTATAAATGTAATAAACACTGCCCATGCAGTCAGACATCTTGGCACCCTGCACAATGACTGGTCTTTGAAATCCATCATTATGGTGCCCAACCAGGGCCGTCCTCAACCCCATGGGGTTGCAACTCCCAACATGCTTACCACCATCTGGCACAGACCCCTAAGGTGTGTACCTTCATCCCAAGGGACCCCTCAGTGGTAAGTATGGGTTGCAATCTATCTCATCACCAGTATAAACATGTTCAGGAATTCAGATTCCTGCTACATAAATCAGGTGCTACAGCACTGGAGGCTGCAATTAGGAAGCTGGTGAGAGATAGGGAAATGGTATTGTGAGCGCAAACGCTCAGGTTAAAGGATTGGAACCCAGGGCTCTATCCAAATATTACATCAATGGTATCAATGCTGTCAAGCAGTGGAAACTTCTGGCTCTGATGTCTAAGTAAAACAACAATTGACCATAACCCCCCTCCTGATTATGATCAGATAAAAATTGTCACTCCAAAATCTTCTCCAATTGGACTTTCAGCTCCTTCTGAGCAGGCTAAATTTTTTGATTCTCCAAAGCCATTGTACACCCCCATAAGGCAAGTACTAGAGAAACAATTAGAAAAAGGGGGAGATTTAAGCTAGAAACTCAGGACAGAGACACATAAATTTATTTGTTTAAAGTGTTTATGTTTAATCCTTTTTAAATTATTTAATGGTTAAGGAGATAGAACAATGGGTGTAACTAGAATGTGGGCAACCGCTCTCTTCTGATGCACTGGATGGCAGAGTTGTATGTGGAAGGCATGCCCCATTGATTTCGATAGTCCACGGTTAGCTCTGTTGTTCAGAAGCATGGAACGAGACAGAGATCCGTGTTTAAAATAGAGCCCCTCCATAAAGTACATTGGGGCTGATCAAAGAAAATATGGTTAACTTATGCTGTTATATATGTGTTAGGAAGAACTAAGAGAAGAATAAAATGTTTACCATTTTTTTTAGGATGTGATTTCCATTAAAACTTCTTAGATGTGTATGTATAATAATGTATAATAATTACATGCAGAATAGAGCTTAGCTGTGTATGTATAATAATGTAAGATAATTGTATGCAGAATTGAATAGGATTGAATTGAAGAAAAATATCCTTTACCTGTGTATAGGCCTAATTGGAACTGCTGCAGCTCAAAATAAATTAATTGTAACATGTTTGGCAGCCAGAGAATTTAATTGGCTTTTTGGATTGGGCTTAGAGTTGTGGGAGGCAGATAGGCAGTGGTTCGGGCCCACAATCGCCTTTGTGATTGGAACCACTCCTTGAGTTCTCCCAGTGCTCTAAGAACAAACTACAGGTTTTCCAAACAAAGAAAACATGGAGACTTAAAGGGACAAAACCTCCCCATGTGTTGTGTTGCCTTTGTCTTCTTATAAAAACCCTATAAATGTAAGAAACACTGCCCATGCAGTCAGACATCTTAACACCCTGCACAATGACTGGTCTTTGAAATCCATCACCCTTCAAGTACCTTCAGGGTTATTACACAGAATGCCAACAGCAATTTTCTATTGCCCCAAGATGTAGGATATAAATTAATAATGTAATGTTATAGGAATTGTTTTAGATTGAACATTGATCAAAAACTCCTAATAATGTGAGTAATGAATATTTATCAAGGGATATGATGAGCTCCTTTCACTATATTCAAATAATCTGAGGGATGCTTTAGTTGTTCACTGAATAAGTAGCTAGAGTGGCAGCATCTCTACATTGCAGTTGCTTATCTATGGTGCAAAATCTGGCTGGAGACAAGGCCACTTTAAGACATCTCTTTCCAGATTTCAACCCTTTCCTTTGCTTTAGCTGCTGGGATGGCTGGATTTCTGTCCTGATCATTTTTGTCATGCTAATTGGTAGATTCCCCACTTCTTTCTCTTTCCTGGATCAATATAAAAAGAAAGAAACCTGCACAAATTTTACCCTTTTTCCTGAACCAAAAGAGAAAGTGGCAAAGTTCTAGAGTCTAGACAAAGAGGCCAATTGGCTAATAGGCCTCTGGTAGAAATCCCTGGTATCGTACAAGATGGTAACCAGCCAGCATGGCTTGTAGGTGGCACAAAATGGAAAAATCTACTTTCAACCTGCAGCCCAAAAAACAAGTCAGAGACTGTTTTAGCTGCTTGCTGAGGGTAGGTTAGGAAATGTCATAAATTCCTACCTTTCAGAAATGGTGGGTGGATTGTGCTTCTGCCAAGATAAAATGGAAAAATGGATCTGCTTCCAGTAGCCTAAAGACTAAATACCCTCTTCCAACGATAATATTATTGAAAGAAACAAAATAATGTGGATTCTTAGCAATATTCAATTCATAGACTTATCATTAATAATATGCTACATGTGAAGAAATGGATATTCAGGTTTATTGGCCTGAATCCAAGTCAAACTACTTTGTCGTATATTATAAATGTTTATATTTAATGCTCAATATTATTATCCCTTCATATTTTAATCACAGTATCAATTAAGAATCTTCAACAAAAGAAACCATCACACCCTATTTCAGTAGAAGTACTGAAATAGAAGGCACAGAGTAGTTGTACATTTTGTATTTTTTTTTTGCAGATGTTTCTTATTTTAAATAGCTTATTTATATTGTATGCCAAAGGCATACAATATAATTTCATGATTAAGAGGAATTCTGTATCTGAACTGTTACAATTATTAAAAGCTTGTGCTTCTATGGAAACTTTAGGCATAGTTTTGTTCCCTTTTTGTGACTTCTGTAAAATAAAATACTGGAAGCCACTTCATTTTTATTATTGATAGCGAATGACATATACAGTATATCCTGCTTGATTATATCTGCAAGATGTGGAATCTATAAAAACAACAACTGTGGATGTTTCACACACAAGTGCTAGCCAAGAGAATCACTATACAACATTAGAGGGAGAAATCGATAGTGACTGGCAGCAATGGATTCCTGATGCATGCAGCTTGTCTTCAAACATCTAAATCAGTGGTTCCCAACCTTTTTTCACCCTGCACCCCTAAAGAAATTTCACTCGAACCTCGCACCCCCTGAAATAAATAATAAATAAAAATGCCAACATATAGCCAATATCCTATTATTTACCTGGACTTTTCTCGCACCCCCTGGAATATCGTCTCGTACCCCCAGGGTTGGGAACCCCTGATCTAGATGAACACCTAATGGCAGCAAAAGTTAAGAATTTTCTGTACTTCTCTGATGAAATCTGGTGATTGACTGGAGGTTTGTAGCCTAGATAACCTTGCATACATATGAATTGTTAGCCATCAAATTAAAGTTTTCAGCAAAAGATGAATGTTGTGCTATCTGGCCATATTTGGGGATATTGATTTGTTCATGAGATAAACATTGAGGTTTTTTCTTATAGGGTCATTTTGAAAAGTATAGGAACACTGTTTGCACACAAAAAGAATGTTGACATGTAATAGCCTCAGGTAATGAATAAAAACTCTTATGTCTTTGTCTAGCACAGCTTGGCGATTGCTGGATATTAATAGACAGGATTAGCAAATGCAGCAGACAACAAAGCTCCTACTCTTTGCCTTAGCTTCCCTCTTTGCTACCAGTCTCCAGTCTTGGGCTCTGAAGAATATAGAGCAGAGGTTTGAAATAGATAAAACTCAGCTTCCTTCTGTGTGGCTTATCCTGGAGTTGGGGGAAAGCAGCAAATTCTGGGTTCTGGGAAACCTGAAGATGTCTTTTCAGATTTCTGGACAGGCACCCTGGAGAAACAACAATCTTACTTTTTTAAATAAAGACCATCCAGTCTCTGAACAAGGAGAAACTATTATTGGCTTTTATCTGCTTGCTTTGGGTATGTATCTTTATGGTGTCTCTTCACTTTATGAAATGAAACATACAGGAAAAATTTAAAATAGGCCACTATATTAAAGAATAAGAGTCCATTCTCTTTTCTTATGCAGTTGTTAGGAGAGCAGAACGACAATATATTAAGTAAAGAAGAATTTGGAAAGGTGGGTTAGGAAGACAAGATTATCAATCCAATATATTATTCAGGTAAATTGGACTAGAAACTGATGAAGTTTGAGTTGCAAATAGTTTTCTTTCCAAAACTAAGCTGCTTGATGAAATCTTTTCTCAAGCCCTTTGCATGAGTGCTAGTCCTAGTCCTATTGTTTCTCAATAATTCTTATTTTTAACCTTATCAAGTTTATCTGAGGATGATATCAAAAGACTCAAATTGACTGCTGGACCATGTATTCAAAATCCCAGCTGTTTTTGCTATGTTGCAGAGACAGAAGTAGGTAGTAGATTTCCTAAAGGAATTAATTGTGCTTGGCTTCAACTGGCAGACAGAACTGGAACCAATCAGGCAAGAAAATATCCATTGAAGAAAGTCTAGGCAATTATTACCAAAGAGCTCTAATGACTGCTACGTTTTAAGAGCATGTGGAGTGACAGGGGAGGAATGGTGGGGGAGGGATGGCCACAGTGGGTCGGCTGGGGTGGGGGTGGGGGTCAGATGAAGCAGCCAAGCTCAGGTGGCTGAGGCCAATTGTCCCATTCTGGATATTTACAGAATCAGTCATTACATTATTTTGATCCTCTTCCTCACCCACTTTCTGTATGTTCCTTGGTTTTTCTTGGTTTTCATTGATTCCACTTCTGCCATTGTGGTGTTTCTCTCTGACTTTGTGAAAATTAATTTTGTGTGACAAAGCAGTGCTACAAAGAAGAGAAGGCCTATCGGAAGAAACAGGAAAGGATATTCTAAGGATAACTATTGTAGCATTTGAGAATGTATATATTCAAGTAGGGCTCTGCTAGATGTGGCGATTTCAATGGGTTGCTATATTTCTGCACACTCCAAATTACTTTTGAAATACAATCTGAAGTGCTGCCTTACATTCTTGTATCTAGTAGAATAACTTTGCATTTCAACATGTGAGTATTTCAGCATTTTAATCATTTAGAGTTTTTAATATGTCTATAATTTTCTATTTCAGCCATTTATATTTATAAAATATTTAATGCATATATTTTATAAATAAAATATATTTCATATATTTTACATTTATTTTTATTGTTTTGATATATATGTTTGTCTTGTATTTTGATCATTTTATTCAAATTGTTGCATAAGTTGTGTATTTATGTCCTTTTATTATTTTCTTGGGTTATGTAGCTTTTGCTGTTCAGCAGTTTGAAATTCTAGTTAGTACTTCAATAAAGAAAATCATAATAGTACAAAATGCTATGCGTCAGTTAACTTTGGTGAGCCCACTATTTCTGAAATGTCTTCTGCTCCCAGATGTGAGAAGGCCTAATAATCTAAAAGAGGTATCTTGATTAATATTCCTTTTAAAGTATTGCTAAGCAGAGAATCCCAAAGCAGAATTTGCCTTGGTTTGTATGAATGCAGTTTCAAATATTTTATTTAATTTTATATTCCAGGTTGCATATCTTGGATTGGGAATAGCATTGTAATTTTTGTATTATATAAACAACGAGCTGTTCTTCAACCTACGGATTATTTGACATTTAATCTAGCTATTTCTGATGGCAGCATTGCTATCTTTGGTTATTCCCGTGGAATCATTGACATTTTCAATGTGTTCCGAGATGATGGCTTCCTTGTTACATCAATATGGACTTGTCAGGTAAGCAGTCCATTTGATCTAATGTGCAATTGTGGAAGATAAACATCACACAATATAAAGCCTACTGTCAAGGGCATCCACCAGGGATTGTCAGAATTTAAAATGGTGGCAGAACCTATCAAATCAAATCCCTGCCTCTTTTTTTATAGTCTCTTGTCCCATTTTTGCAACTCATATAGGCATAATAATATTATTTCAACCATCAAGTGTTTAGACACAAGTTAGACACGTCACAGAGCCATTGCCTAAGCAACTATAACTTTATTTTGATATTTCTCCAGTTATATTGTCTATATATCTACCATCTACTTCTAAAATACAAGTAGTTCCTTATTTAATGATGCTAACTGGGACCAGAAACTGCTGTTGAATGACATGACCATAGGACAAAAACCACATGAGTGTTACTTAGCAACGGCAGTTCCAGCAGTATCATTAGCCATTATTAAATGAGTACCGTGCAGGTCATTCAGAAAAGCTCGTAATTTTAAACTTTGCTTTATGTGAAGTTTTCAAGAAATATAACTAGAAGAAAGCATCTGCACACAAACATACACATAGACTTATATATAATGCACATCATTAATAAATATCATTCTTACATCCTATTTATCTTCAGATACCAAAACAAATATTTCATTTTAAAAAATTTCAAAGAAAACTGTTACTCAGATTACATAAATATTTCATTAAAATGGACTCAATTATATTACAGAGCCTTAAGTAGAACATACGGAGACGTCTTCCCGCTTTTAGTTGAAAAACCATTTTGCTGACATTTCTTAATGCGGAAGAGTATGTTGCCTGCCACTTAATCTGGGGCATGGAATTGTCAAATCCTTCTCCTGTCAATATTTCCTTTGTTATTATTTTGTCTGGAACATTTGACTTTATAAATCAAACCTTTGCCAGCACACAACATTGTATTTTTAAATGTTTTAAACCTCCAGCAAGGAAATTGAAAGCATGAGTTAGCACCTTTTATAAACTATAGTTATAGTATGCTATTGAATTTCTTGAGAGGTCCAATATAAAAAACAAGGAAAATATATTGCAGAAAAACATACATATGAGCACATGAATAGCATAGCGTAGCATGCACAGGATGACCTTAAATATGTAAAACATATTTTGCCTGTGGTCAATGTTGAATATTGTGGGAGGGGAGCCATGTTAATCTAAAATAACAAAAAATCTGGAATCTTGTTTCACTTTTATAACCAGTTTTATTAAAAGGCATAAACTTTCATGAGGTACAATTCACTCCATCAGATGCATAGAATGACTAAACTGATATAGGATTTAAATTGAGGTGAGATGGAGGGGAGGAAGGGAGAGTAATACAAGTTAGTTATGCAGATGCAGGTTACATGGGAGATAGATCACGTACCATTTCAATTAATAAGTGTCTTAAAACCTATTGTGCTTGTGAACTGTCTCACTGAAAGTGCTTGATGAAAAAAGAAACATATATACAGGGAAAGAAAGAGAGAGGGAGAGAGATTGTGTAACATCATCATTGCTAGTGAGAGCTGGGTTTGTTCCCTAATTATATGCAGTAGTATGCCTTTCTCATTTTGGTGGGTATGTGGTTTCTCCTTGGTAGTTCCTTGATTAGGACAGCCTTTTCTGCTTGATTGTTTTTGTGGTGTTTAATTCCTGGTAATTTGGCTATAGGTTGATGGAGAGGATGTGTACTTTTTTTTGCTTCTTAAGCTTTGTGTTGTCTCTTTCGAATAGAAGAGGGGGTATGTATAGATTGATGGCAGATTTGTCTGAAAAACAAGGAATTTTGTAGCTGTTTTAGCTTGGTTTAGTTTGCTCATGGTTTCTCAGTTGAAACTATGGTTAAATCTATCCTTCTATTTAAAACATTAAGTTTTTTTTAACCACATCTTCTGACTGCTAGTGGTCACTCATGGATGTGCTCTGCTAGTCTTCTGGGAGTGTGCCTGCAGAATGGTTGCTACAGTCCTTCTGTATATTGCATTTTTTATCTTGGGCTACTGGGTCATTTGGTTTACTTAAGATGTTTTGGAGGGCTTTAGTTGGTTTTTCTGCTATAGTGGTGGTATGTGGTTATAATGGTCTATTGCAGGGGTGGGATCCGACCGGTGTAACTACTGATTCGGTGATTTACGATTTGTGCATGCAAATTATAATATCATTATAATAATCCACATCTAATCTACATTAAATAATCCATTGATATGGCCATATGCTAATAACATCAAGTCTGTAGACCATCAAGTAATTGAAACCATAGGTTCGTCCTTCCTATGCTAAAGAATAAATATTTTAGCTATAACATGGCAAACGTACTTTCTTTATCCCGTGACAATAGTTCAAAAGATTAAAATCTTGTCTCAGAATAAAGTTAATACCTGTAATGTCTTTCTCCCAAAAGGAACAATTAACAGATATCTAAATGAAGCAAAAACTTTTATCAAATTGACAGGGAAAATGTCAGAGACCTAAAGGGAACTCAGGGTAACTTCTGCAGCTGAATCACTAGAAATGTGTGACCTGGTGGTTGGTGATCTCCTAAAAAGACAAATTGGGAAGGCCAGATTGTTTATTGCTGCCTGAGGGCTACACATTATCATATTATCTAATTCCTTCAATTTGATCATAAAGTATGTTCCTTCCTACCAAAAATTTCAAATCTTTTTTCATGGCTGTCCAAACCCAGGACTAGCTCTAAGACACTGTTGCCAATGCAGCAAAACTGTTTTTGATCAACTCGAACAACACTTCATATGTTTATTGGCTACGTGTGATATTTTGCTCAGCAGCAAAACACAGTTTGCTATGTCAATATGAAATATAAAATCAAATGCAAAAAAACAGGCTGAAACTCACTCTGACCTTATCAGAGAAACAAATATTTTGCAAACCATAAAACCTCAGTTTAAATCATATTTTCTGAAAAGTATCCCTGTTAAGTAGCAATTCAATATAGAAAGGCTTACCCTCAAAAGTGATGTTTTATTTGATGTATATTTTACTTGTGCTCATTGAAACAGTAAGATGCAGATGCTAGTGAAGATAATATTGGTACAGGCAATAATGGTAGAAACTCTGAACATATAGAAATTTGACAATTTCTAATGGGAGCTATTGTAGAACTTAATTATTCATTCAGTGACCAAAACTGCAAACTTATATGTTTAACAGTAAATCACCTCCTAAGCTCCACGAGCTTACATCTGAGTAGATGTAGATCAGTCATGCCATCATTCCACATTTCTTTTATTTCAGTCAGTCATATTTTATTCTTTGGACAAGTCCCTGCATTTTTTTTTTGTCAAAGCTTTTTCAGAAGTTGTTTGCCATTGCTTGCTTCCTAAGGCTAAGAAGAAGAGACTGGCCCAAGTTATTCAGCAGCCTTTGTGCCTAAGGAAATTTCTGGCCTCATGCCTTCACCCACCACACCAAACTGTCTCTCAGGATCCATATGCCAAAATTTAAGTCAGGTGGGGGTCCAGGTTAAACCCAGGACTTTAAAGGCCCAGTTTATATAACATTATTGTCTCTTTTTATCTGAAACAGATTGGATTGCATCCTGCAAAAGTACACACAACTCTGTGTTCTTGTTTTTTAGGGCAGTGATCCCCAACCTTTTTTACGCCGCGGCCCGGTACCGGCATCAGCTGGGCGCCGCCATCTTTTTTTGATGAAAACGTGCTTCTGGTGAGCTTTCTACCTGGAAAAGCTCACCTGAAGCGCTGGCGCCGCCATCTTTTTGATGAAACGTGCTTCCGGTGAGCTTTCTACCCGAAAAGCTCACCGGAAGCACTTTTTCATCAAAAAGATGGCGGCGCCCAGCAAGCCAGCGGCCCGGTAGGACTTGTTCCGCGGACCGGTAGCGGTCCACGGACCGGTGGTTGGGGACCCCTGTTTTAGGGTACTGTTAAAAGCACCAGAGCAGAACTATAATGGAGAGACAGAATAAAACTTCAACTTTCATAAATAATCCTTATGAACTTTTCTTGTTAATAATTTGACAGTCTTAATCTCATTAATGTTTACTTGGAAATAATTGCTGTGGAGTGCAATGGAAATTACTTCCACGAAAAAACACAATTGTGACTTAGGGTGTAATTTGTTCACTTTATCCTGAGAGGAAACACATTGGACTTCTGAGTATATAGAATTTTGGTACCAATGCATAAAGCACAAGAAGAAAATTGCATAAATATAGTTGTTTTGCTTAACATGCAGGCAATACATAGGTAAAAATTAATGAATCCATAAATTATAGAAAGAGCAGTCTTAGTGTAAAACTAGCAATATCTTAATATTTTCTAATCACAAAAGTGAAACTAAACATAGCTAAACATTCTTGATGTACATTATTGTACAAAATAGTCACTCATTACTTCCATCCTTTTTTCATTGAATAGAAAACATCATTAAATAGAAAAACTATTCCAACCACAAATTTGGAAATGTAACAATGCTGCTTGATGTTTGAAGACTAAGACTTGTTCTTGGAACAAATTCAAGAACATTGAATTCCTTCTGCCCACTGACTGCATTCTTTCATCCCAGTCAGTAATTGTATTAGCTAACCTATGTTTGTTTGGGTTGTTTGGTTTTGAGTCTACATGTTGTGTGATCTCAAGCACTGGACAAGCCCTGTGGTTTGTAACGCATGCTTTAAGGCTCAGTGTATGCAGTATAATCCTAGTAAACATTGTTTAAACCAACCATGTCGCCAGGTGACAATAACCATGCAAAAAGTTAGAAGTTGGCTCAAAGTCAACATCTTGTGTTTTTTACTTGAAGTTAATTCATTCAGTGTATTCTAAGGTAGAAACATGAATTGAGATCTTGAATCAGATGACATAAGTTCTGAAAGGGAAATATTTATGCATTGCCCCCCAAAATGTGAACTATGGGGAAAATAAATATAAAAGGACAATAATTTGAATAGAAATCTGCAATTCTTAATATTTATTTATGTAATAAGCATTTTAAATTAATTTCTGGAATGAACATTTCCAAGAAGGCAAGGCAAACATTCATAATGAAGTTGGATACTACTCCAGATCACTTAGATCAGGGCCCCACAACCTCTGGGCTATTTGAAATTGACCTGCAACTTGCGTAAGTAGAGCTGTGCGCATGCACGCCAGCCCACCACTCATGCAAGGGCTCACCACTCACATGGCCCAAATCCTCTCTTCCCCCCAACCAGGCCACCAAGCCACAAAGGTTGGGACCGCTGACTTAGATCAGTTCTTATTCAATTAATTTGTTCTTCAGCCACCCAATTTGTTTAGTACACTACCTCATAATTAATTATACCTCACTGAATCAATAATCTTATTAATACCTCCTCTCTATATAATTCCATATTAACTATAGTGCATATCCCACTTTGCTTCAAGTTAAAGAAGCTCTGCACATTTAAAAACTCTCTTTAAAAAAAACACTCTAAGAGCATTTTATAGCAAAATAAGTAGCTGCTTCTTTCTTCAACACATTTTGGAGAATGGTTATATTGTGCACTCTGCCCTTCTGGGTTGACAGTGTCCAGTGGCATCCATGAGAGATGTCAAAGAAGTCAAGATGGTGGACACAACCATGAAATCAAAGCTTTTCTTGACTTTTGTTTTTACATCCTTGCCTCCCTAATTGCCTCTGCCTGGCATATCATATATATTTCATAGCATGTGATTTTTTTTTTTTGCCATGAAAATATGCAGTATGACTTTTTTTTTGCTCAGTTTCTAATTCTTCTGACTGTGCTCCCTCCAGAATTTGCATTTCAAAGTTCCTGTAAGTAACTCTTGTCTATCACAAGGAACATGTGTCAAGCCTGAAATTGACATATATGTAACCATTTTATTTATCCCTATTAAATATTCCTTTTCTTTCTTTCTTTTTACAGGTTATGGGGGAGGGGGGGTTCAGGCTTGCCACATTCCTAAGGTGGGAGGAGTGGAGATAGTGAGAGTTGTTTAGGCAAAGTGATTTTCCTTCCCGTGGGAACAGAAACTGACCATGCTGAGACCTGGAGGTGGAGATTGATGACACCAGGCAACATTGATTTACTTCTATTGGGGAATGTGACTTTTGGGGGCTGTTTCTGATTTCCAATTTTAAATTTTGGTTGTGTCAGATCCAGAATTACAATAGACTTTGCCAATTTGATGCTTTCCTAAATAAAAGAAATTGTTTTGGAAGATGGACCTTGTTCTTTTCTTTTTAAATGGATTTTATCACTTGGAAACCTGACACATGTCAGGAGCATAGAATCAGGACCATATGTTAAATGGCAGGCAAGAAGATTTATTGTTCAAGCATATAGAAAAGAATCTAGTAAACTAATGTTCAATGTTAATTGGCACTAGATAAGGGGCGATGGTATTTAAGAGCGGTTAGATTCAGACGGTTTGTGGGAATCTAACAACTCTAGTTGATGACTCACTTATTTCCTTCCCCTGGCTCTGGTTGTTGTTCTCCTACATAATAGTGCTTAACTTTGGGTGTTTCATGGTCTTTTTCCATATCAGTCTTTAAAAAAATCTGCTTTCCCCCTTTTCTATAACTCAAGAGAGTGAGTTTGCTTGTTCATTTAACATATATTTCATCCACATTGTATGCCTGATTTTATTGTTGTTGCTTAGAATATTTGCATGTTCACTGATTTAAACATGAAGACTTTCCTTGATGATATCATTACATTGACACATCCTGGAATATTTGCTATTGCCCTTGGTATTTTAAAACCAAGAGGGGCCACTGCTCTCTAACCCAGCATTTCTCAGACTCATCAACTTTAAGACATACAGTACATACTTCAACTCCCAGAGTTTCCTGGCTGGAGAATTTTGGGAGTTCAAATCCGTATGTCTTAAAGTTTTGAAGTAGAAAGCATTGCTCTAATCTATACATTTATGTATTTATTTAGATTGATGGATTTCTGACATTGCTGTTTGGCCTCGCCAGTATTAATACACTCACAGTGATTAGTGTAACTCGCTATATAAAAGGGTGCCATCCCAACAGAGGTAAGAGATTTAGGAAATATAAAGTCAACTTGCACTATTAAAAACTTTTTAAGAAATTGGAATATTTTATTTTATTATAGACTGTTGTTCAGTTACTTTGGTCCAAGGACTTTGTTTGTTTACTGACTGTTCAAAGTTACAACGGCACTGAAAAAAGTGAGTTGTGACCATTTTTCACACCTACAACTGTTGCAGCTTCCCCATGGTCATGTGATCGAAATTCAGATGCGCAGCAACTGACTTATCTTTATCACGATTGCAGTATCCTGGGGTCATGTGATCACCTTTTGCAACCTTCAAGCCAATGGGGAAGCCATATTCACTTAATAACTAATTTAATAACTGGAGAGATTCACTTAACAACTATGGCAAGAAAGGTCATAAAATGGGGCAAAACTCACTTAACAAATGTTTCATTTAGCAACAGAAAATTGGGGCTAAATTGTGGTCATAAGTCAAGGATTATCTGTTCTGGCATCCAGCATACCTGAGCTATCAGGTTGGAGAAGGCTTCTTACAATGAATTTACATTACATTTACTAATGAATATGCTCAATGTCTTTACCAATTCAGGACAAAACCACTGATTTTTATTACATGTCTTTGTTTATATATACATACAATTTAGAGGCTTCCCACTCCAAATTATTCTAAGTGTCTTATACTTTCAAACAAGAAGCAAAAAAGAAAGAAATCATATGCATCCAGAAAAAAAAAGCAAAATCCCTGCAGAGTTAGCCTCAAGGCCTAAAAAAATAGGCAGGCTTTCAAGACTTTCTGAATACCAAAATGGGAGCCATTCAGATCTCAAGGGGGATTCTCTTCCAAAGAGCATACATTGAGACAGAGAATGCAGGTCCTAATAGATAATATTATCAAGAGGACCAGGAAAGCGTCCATTCTGCTTAAACTTACTTGGCAGGTAGGACTATTAGAGTTAAGCTGTCCCTCAAATAATAATGCCCTATGCCATCAAGGCTTTATACGTGGCAACAGACTCTTGAATTGCACCAGGAAACAATGTAGCTTACCAATGGTGTTCATTTCGACCAACAAAGAAATGGTGTTACATGGGCATTCTATGGCATGCCCAATTGCTGCCCGTGTCACTGTCTTCTAGATGAGTTATATCTTCCAAACAGTTTTGCAGGGCAGTTTGCAAACTGAGCACTAATCTGCCTATGAATTGACTAGGGCATGAGTGACTGTCCTGGACTGATCTAAGAACAGACACTACAAGGTCATATAGGTAAAATGACCACACATGTCACCTGCTCTTCAATCATACATTTATCAGTGCACAATAATAATTGTGGACATCGCTTATGTGGATGGACTTCTTATAAAAATCCGTGGGGATTACTCTCAGGAAAGTGTGTGTAAGGATTCAGTAGTTCTAATGCACAACTTGTTCATTCCGATGATATTAGGTGTACCCAAATCTGTGGGGTCCTTGATGCTCTCTGAGTTTAGTGGTTTTCTAGCAGATGTTTCATTACCAAACTAGGTAACATCATGATGACATATGCAAGAAAACCACCAAGCTCAGCGAGCACCAAGGACCCCACAGTTCAGCCCTGCGCTACAATATTCTCTTCTATCAGTACCCAAATATCATTGTCTTATGGGCCATAGTTGTCATTTTAATTGTATTTATTACATTATGATTCTTTGTGGATGTTGAAACTAGAGAACATAAAAGGCATAAAAAGAATACCCTGCTTGCTTTTATATCCTCATTGCTTTTATTGCTAGATGAGTGGATATTCTAAGTCATATTCATAGTTCAATAGAAGTTTTGGTGGGACTTCTGGTTTGGGTTTCTTCAGCGACAAACCGAAATCTGCGATCATGCGCTGTTTCGATCCATGCTCGCCACTGGAGCGCCCCGATCCTTTGGATTTGGGGCTGAAGCCACCCCGTAGGGGTGGTGAAGAGGGGGCAGATTGCTAGCCGAGTGGAGGGGAGCCGCATTTCTCCTCCTTGGCTGGTCTAAACTCCCTTTCCTGAAGGCGGTTGCAGCGGTGGTCAGAAATGGCCACCTCAAAGAAGAACCCGATTGGATAAGATTGTGCAGGAGGAAGACAAAGAAGAAAGCAGGACAGACCGGGCTAAACAACAGAGAACATCTAAGCAAGGTACCCTGAATCTAAAAGTACTTAGAGGGATACTTCTCAAAGAAGATTTTTAAGCGGCAAAGGAGAGAGAAAAGGAGGCTAAAAACCTCTTTTTTAATCTTTATATTGACAATTACAAATGGTATGCAAAGAAATTTATGTTAATCTATTTTGACACTAATAGGCAACTTTAAGCTGAAATCCAAGTGTCAAAAGGAGAGTAAAGATTTTTTTTTTTTTTTGGTCATTTTAAAGCCCTAAAAAGGAGAAGAGTGGAGGCAAAAGGGTAGAACTTGGAATAATGAAAAAATGGAGTACCACCTGGAAAAATAAAGAGGATTCACAGTGAAACTTTGAAAAGACTCCTGAGGATACATTGTAATTGAAATCTTATTAAAAGATACAGTAACCCATGGAAAGGAAAAGGAAAGGAAAGAAACAAGAAGGAACAGCCTGGGATCATTTGGGGATTTAAAAAAAAAGTTTTTGGCATTGGTTTTTTTTTTCTTTTTCTGTTTTTACTTAAAGTCAATCGGGTGGTTCAAAAGTGTTTAAAATGGCATCACTTCTGGAGGAATTGAAGATGAGTCTTAAAAAACAGAAAGAAGATGTAGAAAGGGGAGGAAGATCCTTTGGCTTTGTATTTGAATTTTTTGAAATGGAGATCCTGAACTATGAAAAACAAAAGGAAAAGCTTCAAGAGCAAGAAGAAGGGAGGGACAAAGAAGAAGCCATTTTCAATGATCACATAATGCAAAGTGTGGTAAAAAGGGGGAAAGGAGTTAAAAGTTTGAGATCAAAGTGAACAGCCAAAAAGAAAAATAGTCTGAAAAAGAAATATAACAGCAAAGAGAAGCAGAAAACAAAACTATAGAACGGAAAATTAGAGAGAGAAGGGTATAAAAAAAGGGATGAGTAAAAGGGGGGGAAGATAGGGGAAAGAACTTATGAGGGACAAAAGCAGGAAATAAAGAAAAAGGGGAAACGTACTAGGATTAATAATCGTATTTGCTCAGCTAGAAGAGACAATGGTTAAATTAAGTTAAAAGTGAGGATTCTGCAAAGGTACAAAAGATAGTGTTGTGACAGTAGTATACTGTAATGAGTTAGAAATGAAATAAGTAAATAATCTATGAGATAAAACTGCATTGTTATGGTATAGTTTATTTATAATTAATGTAATAATAAAGGGAGAGAAACATTGTAATTGTTTCTAAAGGTTGATATCAATATTTTTATTGAAAAGAAATGTGAAAGATTTATAAGGAAATTTATACCAGTTACTAGAATGAATTTGAATAATTATTTTGCTTATTAATAGTAAATAATTTATAAGATAAAACTGTATGACTATCCAATGGTATGCTTATTAACAATTAACGTAATAATGAAGAAGGGAGGGAAACATTTCAATTGTTCTCAAAGATTGATAAATATTGAAAAGAAACGTGAAAGATTTACAAGGCTCATACCAGTACTAGAATGAATTTGAATAACTATTTTGTTTACTAATGTGTGTGTGTGTGTGTGTATTTCTGAGGTTCTCGCGGGTATTTGTATGTGTATCTTTGGTTATTTGGGTTTTCTCCCACGTAAGATTGGAAGTATCTAGTCAATGTTTCGATGAAGTCTCATTCATCATCTTCAGGCTTGTGTCTTCGGCTCTGTGCTTCTCAGAGTGATGTGAGCTTGCAGCTGCTTCTTCCTTTTAACTGCTAGTGGGGGTGTGACTTGATTGGGTGGGGGCTTGGCTGTGTTCTGATTGGGTGGGGGTGTGTTCTCATTGGTTGGGGGTTTGACACCAGACCCACACCCATGAGGGCCACACAAGATGCCACCACCACACTTCCACGTAGAAAGCAGACTCACACTCACACAGAAGATGAGACACGACCACGGACCAGAAGCCGCACTGCAGCTGCATCACTACCCACTTCAGACCCCTCCGAGCCATACATGAAGCAAACTGACACCCACCATGAAGATGCAGCACGACCATGAACTCGAAGCCAAACAGCAGGATCACAGCTCACCAGCTCAAATCCCACAGCAACTAAGAGTAACCTGAGCACAACCAAGCCCCCACCTGAACAGAACATGCCTCCAGCCAATCAGAACACAGCCAATCCCCCACCCAATCAAGTCACACACCCCACTAGCAGTTAAAAGGAAGAAGCAGCTGCAAGCTCACATCACTCTGAGAAGCACAGAGCCGAAGACACAAGCCTGAAGATGATGAATGAGACTTCATCGAAACGTTGCCTAGATACTTCCAATCTTACGCGGGAGAAAACCCGAATAACCAAAGATACACACACACACACACACACACACACATATATATATTGTATATATATATTGCTATGTTTTTAGAATTTTTCTTTTTACATTTTCAAGGAGAAGTACCAAGCAGAGTCTGAATGATGAGATTTACATGATATAAAATAGATATTAGAATTTTGAATGTTATAATTTTAGAGTGCACAAATTTAATGTTTAATGAGATTTCATATGATAATAACAATAAGACTTAAAGGTGTTACACTTCGATTGGCAATCATAGGGGGAATTTTGCTTTTTAAGAATGTTGGAAGAGAACATATGAAATTGTAAACAAGACAGATGAAAGTATAAGTATAATGAATAAAAAGATATAGAAATTTAGGTAAAAGAAACACAATTGAATAAGAAGAAAATGAGATAACCATAAAAGAAAATTAAGAGAAGTAAAGGGAGAAATAGTTGAATACATAAGATGAATATGAAGTTGAATACATAAGATGAATATGCATATGAAATTGTGTCTGTATGGAAATATAACCCGGAACCATGCTGTACTCAAATAAGATGTTTTATTTGTTTTGTTAAAACTCAATAAAAATTTATTAAAAAAAGAAGTTTTGGTGAATTTTTTCTTCTTCAAAGTTAAATTGGAAGATATGAATGGAAAAATAAGCAGAGTTATAATTCAAATATTTTTGTATGAACATTATTTAGTACACGAATGAGAAGTGAAATTGTCTTGAAATTCTAAATGCAGTATGAGAATTTGGATTTCTGAATTTATTTTTTAAAAACCCTGCATTTATTACTTTATAGGTAGCTCAAGGCAGCAAACATACATAATATCCCTTTCTCCTTCTATTTTCCCCACAACCATAACCCTATGAAATGGGAATAGGAGAGTAACAGGCCCAAAGTTTCTCAGCCAGCTTTCATGCCTAAAATGGTACTAGAACTCACACAGTCTTGTGGTTTCTAGGCCAGCACCCTTAACCATTATATCAAACTGGCTCTCCTAATTTCTTTATGGAACATTCTTTATTATTATATTACTTTGAAAGTGTTAAAAACCCATTTCTGGTATTTATTTCAGTATATTGTATCAGCCCGAGCAGTGTCTCCTTTGCTATTTTTCTTATCTGGACAGCAGCTTTCTTCTGGTCACTGGCTCCACTCTTGGGATGGGGGAGCTATACAGGTAATTCATTTTTTTTTAAATTATTCTGCATGTCCAGGTAGGGCTACCTTTGTTAATGCTGCCACCAAATCAGCTATCACTTCTGTATTGAAATAATAGTCTTCCCAATACAAAATTCTTTGCCTTCCCAACACTCATCTCACTGTACTCTTTGATATACCTTAAGACATTCTAACCTTTCCTTCTAATAGAAAATAAACCCAGCAGAATAGTTCTTTAAAATGCAAAAATTAAAAATGACCTGGTTTAAAAACTGTACAATGAACCAAGTTCTCCTACTTCCTAGACCGGATGTATGGAACATGTGAAATCGACTGGACAAAGGCCAGTTTCTCAACCACATATAAGTCCTACATTATATCAGTGTTCATCTGCTGTTTCTTTGTGCCTGTGATAGTCATGGTTTTCTCATACACATCCATCATCAACACAGTTAAGTCAAGCCATGCATTAAGTGGAATGGGTGACCCAACGGATAGGCAGCGGAGGATGGAACAAA
This sequence comes from Notechis scutatus, assembly GCF_049901735.1. Taxonomy (NCBI): domain Eukaryota; kingdom Metazoa; phylum Chordata; class Lepidosauria; order Squamata; family Elapidae; genus Notechis; species Notechis scutatus. Next base: position 66,371,638 of record NC_142009.1, on the reverse strand, counting down.
GCGTTACCAGGGTAAGGTGTGGCCATTTTTCTCTTGCTGAAACAAAATTGCTAAAACTCCATTGTGATAGCTATCATATCTGGTCAGCATAGCTATGATGGACAAATCTCTGCTGCCATTCAATGGTCAGTCGGGATCTTTGCAGCCCAGATGTACTTTTTCCATATATTATTTTCTTTCTCTCTTTGTAATACATAGCAATACAGCATAAGGCAATAGGACAGATATAAATAGAGAATCATGACATTGATTTATTAATTGATTTACAGTATATTTAGACTGACACTTAGGATAAGAAACTATGCTGAAGAGCCTTTTAGGATAAATGCATGGAACCATTACAAAAAGATCTCTTTCTCTTATCCCAACCAATTTGAAAGCCAAATCTCCCAAAATAAAATTCATATTATGCTTAAATGCAACTCAAGAGTAGGTTATAAAAGACTTTCTAAATTATATGTTCTGCTATTTATTGTGAATAACAGGGTCGATCATGTGGGTCAAGAAAGTCAAGATAGCAGCTACAACTGCATGAATCAAGCCTTGTTCCTTTTTTAATGTGTGGTGTGCAATGCTTGTGAAAAAGGACTAGGGCTTCTATCAGGGAGCTGCAGCAACCAACTTGACTTTTCTTTGATCCCACTGGTGTGCAAGTGCACAAACAAAATGACAAGGCAAACTATGAAGAGCCTGGCTTTTGGGAGAGCAAGCTTTACGCTAAAGTGAAGTGCAGTCTGGCTTAGGACCCCAAAGCTTAGCAGGCAGCAATGCTGCCCCTTCTTCTAAATTGTTGATTTCTAACATAAAGTTCAGTAAATCTAAATTGACTAAGCTGTTGGGCATGGAAACCAACAAGTCTCATTTTTCGGTTTTCTCTCATCTAGATCTCCCTTGTGGTCTGCACATGTTTTATTGCTGCCTGGTCCCCATATGCTGTCATTTCCATGTGGTCTGCTTGTGGTTACACTGTCCCCAACTTGACCAACATCTTCGCCAGCCTTTTTGCAAAATCTGCCAGCTTTTATAACCCTATCATCTACTTTGGGATGAGCTCCAAATTCCGAAAAGATATCTCCATCTTCTTCCACTTTGCCAAAGAAATCAAGGACCCTGTAAAGCTCAAACAGTTCAAGATCCTCAAGCAGAAAATGGACAACTCCCCATCTTGTGGAGAAGAGAAGAAGGCAATAAATGCACAGCCTGCCCTGCATTCTGATTCGGAAAAGGGGAGTCATTCTAATACGCCTCCCCCAGTAAATAGAGCAGAGGGCTTGTTTGCTTTTGATAATTTGCCCTCAAATCCTGACATTGAATGTGATCGATTGTGAACATAAGCAATGATGGACATCTAATTAATGCAACAACAGAATATGGATTTCTTTGAGTGTGCTTTCTCTGTTTCCACTATGACATATGAAAGCCCATTTGATTTTAAACAAAGTTAAGAGAGATATGAAAGTAAGAACAAAATCATAAGACTGATAACATCTATGCAGATTCTCAGTCAACCAGGTCATTGTTGTCCCAAAGGTGCTTTCTCAAATGGTAACTTGACTTTCTGGTTTTTCTTTGAATACATTTTGCTTTTCATCCAAGAAGTCCAGTTGCCTCTTGAAAAGCACCTTTAGGACAAGATTGACAACATTTCTTGGTAAGTGACTACATACAAAGTAAAACAGCACAGACTTAACATGAATGGTATTTATTTCCCTTCTAGTGCTCGAAGATTGCAGGCGAAAGATATTCTTGCACAATTCTTACTCTCTGGCAGGTTTAACAAAAATGACAAATTTCCTCTCCCCAGTCTTAGAAATTAGAAGTTACATTTTTCTGCCTTTTTATTCTTTGTTTGGAATCCCGTGTTGTTTTGTTTGCTCCACCAAAGCGCAATATTGCTTTGATAATCAGGGAAACCTTTGCCAACAACAATGTGACTTCACATTCAACCACCAGAGGGTGGACAATAATTAATGTTCTTATTAAAAATACTAACTGCTGCAGAGACTTTTATGAAAATCAAGCCATTATTAGCCAGCCCTGGGGGTGGCAGTCTTGATTCCTTAATCATAGCTGAATATAGATTACAAGCAAAAGCTAGTTTATATATTTTTGGTGATGCTTAAGAAACAGCTAAATTAGCCAATTTAAGGAAAGATTTTTTCCCCCTAAATATTATATACCGTATATGCCGGCGTATAAGACGACCCGCGTATAAGACGACCCCCAACATTTCCACTCAAAATATAGTTTGTTATATACTGCCCCCTCTTCCGCACGCCTTCCACTTTTGCATATTTTTTTTGAGGCACTTTTGTCTACCGTGAAGCGAATCCCGTGAAGCCGAAAGGAGCAGCCAGCCTTCTCCCAGCTCCCAAGGAAATGAGGCTCGCACCGCCTGGGCTCCGCTGAGGTATCCGGCTGGGGCTGTCAGGAGTTGTTACCGCTGGCGCAGCTCGCGCTGCTCCAGTCCCGCGTTGCCTCGGGAAGGGAAAGGCAAAAAGGAAGAGCCGCGGCGGCGCTTGCAATGGCAGCAGCGGCTCCTGGTTTTGCCTTTCCCTTCCCGAGGCAACGCGGACTGGAGCCGCGCGGAGCCGCGCCAGCGGTAACAACTCCTGACAGCCCCAGCCGGATACCTCAGCGGAGCTCGGGCGTGCGAGCCTCGTTCCTTGGGAGCTGGGAGAAGGCTGGCTGCTCCTTTCGGCTTCACGGGATTCGCTTCCACAGTGCGCAAAAGTGCCTCAGCCGCAGGCAGCCCCAGTGCTTCCCAATTACTATTTGCCGGCGTATAAGACAACCCGGCATATAAGACGACCCCCCCAATTGGAGGCATCTTTTTCAGGGCAAAAAAGTCGTCTTATACACCGGCAAATACGGTAAATACAACTATTATTCCATGTTATTGTTGTTATTATTACACTGCCTTTTTAATATTTATCAAATACTATTAAAATTTTCATTGTGTTTGTCTGTCTGTACCATGTTAGCCAAATGCTGCAACAATTTTTGAATCAAGGCACCTAAAATCCACTGACTTAAAGAACGCATACAAATGTAGGACACATTACTCCAGTGGAATTGAAGTTTTTGAAGATGTTCAGACCAGTTTTATTTGAAAAACAATGTTGCCACAGTCCCATTTCTGGTACTCCCTGCCAGCTTCCCACATGCAAATCAATGGGAAAGCTGGCAGGAAATTGGAAGTCACTTCTGCTCCAACTGCTTTTTTGCTCATGGTTATTCTGTTCATCTGGTCACACCAGACTGCACTACCTTTCTCTCAAAGGATGATCTAATTAACAAATAATAGATAATCAGAATTGGAAGGGACCTTGTAGGTCACCTAGTCCAACACCCCCACCCACCCAAGTGGGAGACCCTACCCCATTTCAGACAAATGGCAGTCCAATCTCTTCTTGAAAGTCTCAAGTGATGATGCTCCCACAACTTCCGAGGGCAAGCTGTTCCATTGGTTGATCGTTCTCACTGTCAGAAAGTTTCTCCTTATTTCCAGGTTAAATCTCTCCTTGTTCAGTTTCCATCCATTATTCCTTGTCTGGCCTTGTTTTAGAAAATAGCTTGATCCAGTGGCTTTGTGAGATGGGTTTGAAAGAGAGGGAGAGAATGACTAGTCCAAAAGCAGAGATCATATTCAGGAATATTTTGTAATAAAATATGTTCCAAGATCTTTAAGGGACCTGGGTATATATCCCTGCCTTTAATAGGACCGCTCAAAATGCTAACAAGGTAGGGATGAAAACTTTGCCAAAATTTTTCATTATGCAGTAATAGAAAATATTGAAAAAAGGGGAGGAGGAAGGAGAGAAGGAAATAAAAAGAGTGAAAAATTCTAGCTATGTAGTTTTAATAATGACATGTATCTTGAACTATTGATGCTAACACTATTTTAGAACGTCTATGGAGATTCTCAGTCATCCAGATCATGGTGGTCCCAAAGGTGCTTTTTTCATGTTTGGCTTCTCATTCTTGGATGGGAAGCAAAATGTCTTCAAAGAAAAACCAAAAAGTCCAGTTGCCTCTTGAAAAAAAGCACCTTTGGGACTATTTTAGAACTTGAACTGAGAAGCAAAGATGATGATACAATGTATTTTGTCTTATTTTTTGCTAACACAGCAGTTCAAGACAATGTGAGAATTACATCTTACGTAAAAATCCTGACTAACAGTTTTAAATATTTTATTTAACCTTCCTCCAATAAACAGTCCAAGAACATGATACTTCTATATAATGAAATGTTTGAGTTCATTTAATTCAAGGACCCATCCCCATAGATGGTGATATTGTTTATGCTACAAAAAGAAAAAAAAACAATCACAAGAAAAACCTTAGCTTGAATGCAGCATGTTATAATAATATGAATAATATTAAAGCAGAATTGTACGTGTATCACTTTTTGGTGGAAGAACTGAAATTTGGGATATTGCATTTTTAGTATGGATGCAAAATTAACTTCAGTTAGTAGGAATTTCATATAAAATGTTGTGACAGCTATTAGCATTAATTATTGGACTAATGCACGGGTGTCAAACTTTCCATGTCACGTTGCTGTCATGTGATGTTTTGCAATGTTTTTCCCATTCGTGGAGCTGAGGTAGGCGTGACCTGCTCATGACACATCTGGCCCGCAGGCCGCCAGTTTGACACTTCTGGGCTAATGGATCTCTGTCAACCATTATAATGCTTTTAAAAATCCACAGCTAGATTCACGTAACATAAAAATGGTGTGTAAATCTAGTCAATCAGCAAATAGAAAACATCTGACATTGGTCTATATTCTTAACTCTTTTTTCTTTTTATGCATTTGTATGTGTCCAAGACATAATATTATCCCTTTGACTATTAAATGAGTGGGTAGGGGAGAGAAACTACTACCAGTTTGCAAGCCGGTGGAACTGTACACCGTTCAGTAGGGAGAAGATAGGTGCCTCGTGTTATTACAAAGACTACATTTTTCTATTTGTGATCTTTGGGATGATTACAAAAAAGGCCCACCTTCCTTTCCTTCCTTAGTATATTTGTTTTAAGATTGTCATCTGTAATTTCTATTTCAGAACAAATAAACAGTATAAGCAATAAGGAAGAACCACAGACAAACTGAAGCTATATTCATTTTTAGAAGAAAATGGGATAGTTCTCCCCTTTTTTTCTGCATTTAATTACCATCACTCTTAGTTAATAATATGTTTCTTCTTATGTGGAGCTTCATATGAGTCAAGGGCACTAACACTATAGCTTTTCCTTTGCTTGGAAACCAAAGCAGGAGGGTCTAGTTAGTATTATACATTTGCTGGGGGCTTCTTTTATCAACTATAGCACATAAAAGGTGCAGTTATATGGATCAATGCAACTACTTGTGAGAGCCAATCTTCTGCTTAATACTGTATTATAGTTACTCTAGTTTCAAGACTAAGTTGATAATTTTGTTCTTTTTACTGATGAAGAGAAGGATGACACTGGTTTTTCTCAGATCCACAGAACCAATGTGGTTGATTCTGGAAATTCTGGAAGACATTTGACTGAATACACTCTTTCTTTCAAGTGGAATCAATATTCATCATGGACAATCTTTGAACCATTGGATTATTGAACTAGATGTCTTAGGATCTGGGAAGACTCCAGATGACTTCAGGATGAATAGATTTCTAGACTCATGCTTTCTCCTATCATCAAAATCACCTTGAACCTATCACAATTACGTTAGGCTTTTAACTAACCAAGTGTGGGATAGTTTGGCTTTGCCAGAAAAATAATGAAAAACAACCAATTAATAAAACAGAGTGTAAAAATATTTGGGAATGAAACAGAGTCAGCATCAATTTCCTTGTGGAAATAATCTTTGGAACAATTACTTCTTGAAAAGGTCTTCTTGAACTTAACAGCATGGCTGCTGTTTGAACTCTGCATATTAAGCCATGGCATTTCACAGTAGTCAACAAACAAGGAAGACAAAGACAGAAAGTAGATGTGTGGGGCTTTAATTAAACTAAATCCTATGGTGACATTCCTTCAACTTCAATAATGTAATCACAGAAATTGGTTGAATAAAATTCTCCTAGCAGTGTCAGAATCCCGGCAGTTACTCCAATTAAATAAATAAAGTTCAAGCCAACTGCTATTAGAAAATAATTAAGAAAGGTCAGGTTTTTAAAAATATAACTTTTGTTTGAAGTAGAAAATAAGAAAAAGGAACACTGATTCGAGCTTTAGAGGAGTTATGGTTTTGGTTTTTGATTGCTTATTTAGAACTGTTCAATTGGACCTAGGTATACCTTTGGCAAATATTAACCAGGAAAATGTCTAAGTGTGCATCAACTTCCTTTAAAATGTCTTCTAACAGTCTGAGTATTAATTCATCGCTTATTTTGATTAATATTTCTGCAACTCTTTCTATTAAATCCCTGATCGATTCAAGGGTGTTTTCTGCTCACAGAGAGTTGCAAACTTTGTGGATATTTCTATATACAATATGTATGTATCCTTTGGGATTTTCTGCCCAACTTTCCTGTTTAGTCAATAGCCCTAATACTTTCTGGAGGTTTCTCCAGAGTTCTTTCTGCAACCCTGCTTAGTTTCCAGGTTTAGACAAAGGTGGCCAGGTTGTCAACTACTAATGTTCTGGGGGAAAAAACAATCGCAAACCACTTTCATATTGCTGTCCAAAACAGACATGCATCCTTGAAGTAATCAAGTATCAAGCATAACTAGAAGATTTTATCTGTTTCATTCAAGTATTTTTACAATTCCATTTTTTCACCATATTGCTTTATAGTCAATAATAAAATGGCAATTCGTGGTGTCTTCTTTTAAAGACACAAAATAGTGTGTAATTTTTTTCAGCACTCCATAATTTATTATCAGAAAAACTAATACAAAAAGGAACAGCTTATTATTATGTAGAAACTATTAGGATATAAGCAATATTATATAGATTGATTGCATAGTGGATTCTTAAATCAAGGTACAGAATTCCTATAACCCAAATTTCTTTGGTATCTGAGAATAAGATAAAATCCTACTAGTGTTCTTCCACCTCGTAGAAGTAAAAGTATAAGAAGAAATAACTAAAATTTGTAGATATTGATAACCCAAATCTCTTTCCTGAGGCTTTACTTCACTTTTCTTAATGATAGGACTGGCCCTGCCCTGCTCCAAGACTTTCCTCATACTTAAATTGTGTGACCTATCAGAGAATTTGGTGAAGTACTGCCCAGAGACTGGTGCCAAGACAGCATAAATAGGACACATTAAGAAGGCTTTGTGTCTTAACATCACAGCAAACTGACCTTCTGATCTTGAATAAGTAGAACAGGGTCAGACCTGGTTAATCTCTTGATGGCAGATAATCAGGAAACATCAGGATTGTAGACCAGACAAGGATGTAAAAGATCAGGAAAAGATAATGGAAATTATTCCCATAATGTTATCAAGAAAACAGCAGGACTATATCAACATAATTACCAATACGCAAGCTCTGCTTGAGGGACATTTTACTTTATCTGCTTAACAAGATTTGGAAAACTATATTCAGCTTGTTAGATTTAAAACAACATACATATTTTTAAACTAAGACTTTCACTCATTACAATTTCTTTAAGTATCTTAAAGTGAATTTGGACCTGGGGAATATTTTATGTATGTGTGTATATAAACATCTTCAACCCTGAGCTACAAATACTTTCTTCTATTGATATATTTTTTCCATATCATTACTTTGTTTTTTATTGCAGATCTTGGATAGCATTTATGGAACTACTGCAAATATTTTAAACTAGTAACCCATGTCAATATTTTTTGAGTTAGATTTGCAAATGGATAACCTGTTAAAACATGTCTAGTATTACTGGATCATTTTTGAATGCATACTTTCACAGTTATTTATAGGCTGGATTTTAGTGCATAATATTCCCAAAATGATTTATCAAAATAAAAAATATAAAATGCAGTTTAAAACAGCACCATTACACCAACATCTGGGAAATCCAGTGAGGCCTTTGCCAAAAAGAATGTGAAGAATAGACTTTTGCTCTGTAGCAAATCCTTGGGAAATGTGTGAGAATGAGAAAGAAAATTACATTTACTAATTTTGAGCAGGAATTCCCAAAAGTCTCTTCCCTCCCTTCAGCCCAATCTTTCAAGACCTTCCCAGTGCTTCACTTTTCACTGGAAAAGTATTCTACTCTTGTACCATTGATAATTTACCTAAAATGACATACCCTTGTGCCCCCTCAGGATTTGATAGAAGTAGAGCATGCACGCGAATATGTATAATGCTTAGTGAATCGTTCGACATGGAACAGGTAAGAATTGTGCAATGCCCCTTATTCATTTAGTGTATTTATAGATGGCACGTGCTGTTATTAGAGATACATATGGTGAAGTCATAAGTATGCATATAATTTTCTATACAGAAATTATTTGCAGGGAATGTTAGATATTCAGTATTTACTTACAAGTAAGCCACGAGTTTTAAATGCCAAAATAGATCCCCAAACTTGGATCTGGGTTATTCATGGACTGTTCAGTTCCCAAATATTGAAGCTTTCCAAAACTCAGGAAGATTGCCTAAATTCAAGGTAATTGTCTGCTTGCCTGAATTTGGATAAGGAATCACCCATCAAGTTTTGCTTACAATTGTTCTGAACATTAAGATATTCTCAACCAGCCCATATTAATGTACTGTAAACAGCACCAAACTTGATTGCAGGAAATACAACTTCAGCAACAGAGTGGTCAATGTCTGGAATACTCTACCTGACTCTGTGGTTTCTTCCCCAAACCCCAAAAACTTTAACCTTAGACTGTCTACTATTGACCTCACCCCTTTCCTAAGAGGTCTGTAGGGGGCGTGCATAAGTGCACCAACATGCCTACCGTCCCTGTCCTATTGTTTCTTTTTATTTTACTCATATGTATCCATTTCATGTATTCATAACTACGTTATACCTGTTATCTTATAATCACTTGATAAAATAAATAAATAAAAATAAAAATTTGTAGCATTTGTATATGATTGACTTAGGCAATATTTTCCCTAGGAGAGCCAAATTATAGAACTGTACTCATAAAACTATAGTAAATACCTTCATTATTTATAATGTTTTTAGAAAAATCAAACCTTTTTTTTCATCTTGGTCAGAAAAAAAGTCAGATAGGTGTGCCAGCGCTTGTGAAGTATAAGGAAACAAGACAGGATAGGTTCCTTACAAGGAGCTTCTTATGAGCTGCTGTAGCTATCTTGAAATCTGGAGGAAGCAGCTACTAATCTCCTAATAGATCACACTAGAGATTCTGGCTGCACAGATTATTTGGAAGGGTAGTTGTGCCAACACTCTGCTACAGTTCCAGCAGGTTCCATCCAGAAAAATCTGAATTTGTTCAGTTTCCAAAGTGTGCGCTACAGAGAGCATGTGTTCAGCTTCGTGGAAGCAAGTATTACAGAGCTGTTGCTGGCATTGCTTATGCATTTTGACTGCCCACTGCCATGCAGCATCTCGGCAGAAGCCCATAGGAAAAGTTTGAAGGTCCAACACAAAGAGGCTATTATTGGAATCTGTTTGTAGGCCTGACTTACAGCAGTGGATAAAACTACCGGGAAGTCATTCAGATTCAACTGTAAACCAATAAACCCTCACTTTATTCAAATTCAGTTTAATCCTATGGAAGAGTCATCCTTTCATTAATTGCCAAGGCAAACAAGCCTGGTATTTTTTATGATCTCGTTGCACAACAATTGGATTGGCAAAATTTATCTAACCATTGGCCAGCTGTATTTAGATGCCAAATATGTCCACAAACATGGGTTGTATTCTTACAGCGCATTTAATCCAATCCATCATTCACCAATCAAATCTCCTTACTATTGATTATGGCAATGCATAACTACACTGAGTGAAAAACTCACTTCATGGCATTCAGAGCTACCTCCCACATTCTCCATCAAACAGCCTGGTATTCCATTAGCCCATCTTAGCAGTGAGATTTGTAATGGAAAGTCTTGCTTTTTCAGCTCTTCTGTCCTTCTACCACCTTTTAATAGAGCACTAAGTATGCAAAACAACTCAGTTTCAGGTATGACAATGACAGAATTGACCAAATGGAGTTAGCTTAACCTTGTATATGGCTAGGCCTACAGACCCTTAAACTAAGTGAACCCTGGGGAAAGTAATTTATTATCCCCTCACTGAAGGGGATAATACATTACATTTTAACATGTTGTGAGACTGAGGCCAAAGACCATAAATGGGAGCTCTCAAAACCTAAAAGAATCTGAAAGTACAGGGTGACATAAATTATGTTACTAGACTCCTTGTAACACTAAGCACCCAATGGGAAATTATATAGGCAATAGTATGAAATCTTTCTAAGTTTCAACTTGAGCATCCATGTCTCTAATAGATCTGCTCCCTCTGCTCGTCAGAAAACTACTTGCTTCTTGTAACCTGACTGTCCGCAGTCTGCAGCCCTTAGATTTGCATTTATCAAACCACTTTTGAAAATCAGTGTTCAGAAGGTCTGGGTTTGAAGATTACTATTTCCTACACCAATCCCAAATTACTCTTTCCTACACAAATCCCAAATTGCTCAGGTCCCACAGCATCATACTAATCTCTTGGATGGAATTAAAGTTTGCAGTTTGGATTCAGTTTGTATTTCCTCCTGCCCGCTTGTTGTTGCCCTTTTAGAATAACCTAATAAGCTGAATTGCATTCAGTTTGGGCAGTTTGAAAGAATGGTAGTTTCCAGACAATGCTATTTTACATGGTCTCAGAGCAACCTAAAAATTTACCACAAAGACTTTTACTAGTTCCCAGTAAGCTACATTGGAAATGGATCTTCCAGATCATTATCTAGCATCCCAGCTCTCCTGATCGATTCAATGGCTATTTATTGGAATCAAATCCAATCTGGCAGCATTTTGTAGCAGTGAAGAATCAAAACAACAATTTGCAAAGTTTTGGTCAAGTAGGACACTTAATGTCAATATAGCAAATTAGTAATGCTTTAATTAAAGCTTGTAGAAGATAACAGATAACAGATTGGAAGGGACCTTGTAGGTCATCTAGTCCAACCCGCTGCCCAAGTAGGAGACCCTACACCATCTCTGACAGATGGGAGTCCAATCTCTTCTTGAAAGTCTCAAGTGATGGTGCTCCCACAACTTCCGAGAGCAAGATGTTCCATTGGTTGATTGTTCTCATTGTCAGAAAGTTTCTCCTTATTTCCAGGTTAAATCTCTCCTTGTTCAGTTTCCATCCATTATTCCTTATCTGGCCTTTGGGTGCTTTAGAAAATAGCTTGATCCCTTCCTCCCTGTGGCAGCTCCTCAGATATTGGAAGACTGCTATCATGTCTCCCCTGGTCCTTCTCTTTACTAGACTAGCCAAGCCCAGTTCCTGTAACTGTTCTTCATACATTTTAGTCTCCAGTCCTCTAATCATCCTGGCTGCTCTTCTCTGTACTTTTTCTAGAGTTTCAACATCTTTTTTATAGTGTGGTGACCAAAATTGGATGCAGTACTATAAGTGAGGTCTTACTAAGGCTTTATAGGGTGGTATTAGTACCTCACTTGATCTTGATTGTATCCCTCTGTTAATGCAATTTAGGATTGCATTTACTTTTTTGGCTGCTGCTGCATACTATTGGCTCATATTTAGCTGGTTGTCCACTAAGACTCCAAGAACCCTCTCACAGTTACTGCTATTGAGCCTGGTTTTGGTTTTTCTTTTCTAAGTGTAGGCCTTACTTGTCTGTACAACGAATTTATTTTTGTTAAATATGGCCCAGTGTTCTAGTCTGTCAAGATCCATCTGGATCTTGAGCCTATCTTCTTGGGTGTTAGCTATTCCAACCAGTTTAATATCATTTGCAAATTTGGTAAGTTCCCCTTCTATTCCCTCATCTAAGTTGTTAATAAAGATATTGAAGAGTATTGGGCCTAAGACAGAACCTTGTGGCACCCCACTGCTTACTTCCCTCCATGTAGGCTTAGAACCATTAAGGACTACTTGTTGAGTACGGTTTGCCAGCCAGTTGTGAATCCATCTGGTGGTGGTGCTATCTATTCCACTTTTTTCTAGCTTACCATGAAGTAGGTTGTGGTCTATTTTGTCAAATACCTTGCTGAAATCTAAATATATTATGTCCACAGTATTTCGTTGGTCTACTAATTTAGTCACTATGTTGAAGAATGAAATAAGATTGGTTTGGCATGATCTGTTTTTAACAAACCCGTGCTGACTGCTAGTTATTACTTTACTTGTTTCTAGATGTTGGCAGATCTGTTTTTTATTATCTTTTCCAGTATCTTCCCAAGTATTGATGTTAGGCTGATTGGTCTGTAGTTTCCTGGGTCTGTTTCCCCCCCCCCTTTTTTTAAAGATGTAGCCAACGCCCAGCCAGATTGCCCACCCCCATGGTCTCTGAAGTTGGCACCCTCAATTTAAGCTCCAAAGTCTTTTAATAAAATGTTTGTGGTATATAATGAACATAAGGCTCCTTAAATGAAAATCACCAGCTCCCAAACCTAACCCAGTGGCATTTCCTGATTCCAAATTTAATGGGTACCATTCAAATTTGGGTTTTGGCTATTCACGGTAGTTAAGCTATAACCTGGAATTTTGTGGGTATTTTATATTCTAAATAGAGTACACAGCATAGGCAAAATCTTTCCCAGAACACTGCAAAATGCATTCATGTCTTCTTCAACATTTACAAGGTTCCAGTGTCCTGCTCAGGATATTTGCCTTACAGCTTTCAGCATTCCCAGTGAAATAAACCAAAACATGCAAATTTCACTTCTTCTTGTTGTTCTAAAATAAAAATAATAACATCTAAAGGAAATAGCTTCTATGACGATTTTAGCCAAAAAAAAAAAAAACACACTCCAAAAAACAAAACCAAGAATTGGTGGAAAGAACCAGCTGCTGAAGAGGTGGCCACTTTGTTTGATATTGAAAATACTCTGATTGGACAGGCGGGCCAGGAAAACTTTGAAGCCCCTGGTTTACAGAAAATGATCCATGGTATTAGTCATGATTGACAACACATAAAATACATGTGAGGCATATAAGCTTCTATTTCTAATCCCTCTAAAGTTGCAAGATGGGAGGATCTGGAATAAGAACATGTGACCATGGCTACATGGTGGTGACTAATTGGTTATAAAGATCATGCCTCAGAAACATAAGATTCGATGAAAATTTATGTTAAGGATTCCCTTTCTCTCTGTTAGTGCAATTAAGTACAGTACAGCTTGTTAGAACAATTTGATTACAACTTGTGTATCAAAGCAACTAAGGTATGTGTATACTCCTACTCGATGAAGGATATTTGTGTAACCTTTAATTACCATGTCTACTTATCATCTGTACAGGTAGTTCTTGCTTAATTATGTTAATCAGGATTTGCAACTCCATCATAAAGCATAAAGGTAATAAAGCATGATGTATGTGATTGCGCCATATTATACCAGTCCCAGTTCTAATTGCTGTTCTGACTCTAGAATGGTCACTTAAGCACAATGGCATGTGGCCAACATTTGTCACTGAACAAGTTATCATTAAGTAAGGACTACTTGTATTGTAACTGAGTACCTTTGGTTAATCTTCTATATAAGATAATGCAGCTTTTCTTCAACAAGAGATCAGTGACTTGGTATAATGCCTAGCTTTGGACTAATAAAAACGATTGTTTGGATAATTTGGCATTTGGACTAAAACATTTGGCATTTCTTGGTGTGCCAGAAAGATTTTCCTCTAGAAAGGAAACAGCAATATTCCCTAGAGAAGGGGGAAGGGGAAGAAGGGAATCACAAAACATACATCATGTAGTCACAATGCAAATTCCATGACAAACTTGCATCCCGATGTCTGATGCAAATACCTAAGCATGTTTTTTGCACGATGCTATCGATGCACATGTATCATTGTAATATAATCTTGGTTTATGTTGCTAAACCCAGACTGCTATTAATGATAAAACTGGGAAAGTTTAAATTGTGGTATCCCAACAGTCTGCTCTAAGGCAGAATGTATACTCACAATCATTTACAAATGCCATATATATCAAGTTGGAGAAAGAAAGGGATGGAAATATTATGAGGAATCTTCTCACACTGAGATTTCCCTTCATTCTCAAAATCTGAAATGACCGCAATAATTTAATATTAAAGATTAAATTTTAAAGGCATATGGTTACAATTTATAAACCACAGTAACAAAACTCTTAAAAGAGAGAGCAAAGAAATGCCCCCTGCCTTCCTTAAAATTACCCCATAACAATATAATAAAGAGCATCAAGTTAACCCGTTTTGATTGATGGCATAACTCTCCGTGACTCAAAGACCATATTTGATATGCAGTCAGTATTTACACACAACAAAAACCATACAAGTCACATAAATATTCCCTTATAGAAACTTGCCCTGGTTTATATTCATTTCAACATATCTTGTCTCCTTCCTTGTGCACAGTAATATCTGAAATAGATATTATTTGGCTTCAGATAGTAGCTCTAGGCTGTTCTTATTTTGTTTCCTAGCTCAGACAAAAGCAATTGCTCTTCCCACCTCACACCCTGAATGGATTCATTGCCATTTCCTTAGATACAGATAACTTGAAAGGAACATGATATAAGGATACCGGAAAACTTAATAATTGCTCCAAGGTAACAATGAATCCATGATCTGTTTTGGTACAGGTGCTTGCATAAATAATGATCATAATTAACTTGATTCTATCTGGGGGATTTTTTTTTGGAAATGTGATCTTCTAACAAATAAAAACTTGACAATAATGAAGACATTTTGTGTTTGTCCCTCACTATGGATTTTCAAAGACATGAGACTTTATACAGCCCTCTAGATGTTGTTGAATATAGCTTTAAGCAATACTGCCAGTAGTCAAGAGATGCTGAAAGCTGAAGTTGAGAAACGTCTGGAAATCCACAGATTTAATATACCTGCTGCTCTATTTTTATATATTGGTTTGATTGATTTGGGCTGTTATTAAAAGAAGGCCCAGTAGAGCATCAAGTATATGACAGAGACTATTAAAAAGTTATAAAGACAATTCTAATAATCTTTCTAACTTCAGAATATTGAATCATTAGTTGGCTGATTCTTGTATATTCCAATAACTTTTAAAAAGCCAGTTTATGACATTGCTGTGGTGGCTCATGTCTTGATCACCACACACCTGGATTACCGCACTGTGTTCTCTGTGACTGCCTTTGAAGACTGATCAGAAACCTGATTGTCAGTAAATTTCTGGAGGCAGACCAAAGTGCTGGATTGATTTATAAAGCCTTATATGCAGGGGTGGGCTGTTGAGGGTTCGCAGGGGTTTGGGAGAGCCTCTAGCTAAGATTCTGTGCAGTTTGGAGAACCCCCAAATCTCACTCCTGGCTGGCTGGCCCTGCCTACACCTCCCCTCCCAGGAGTCCCACATGACCCCTTTTGGATGCAGGTAAGTGCAGGGCACATGTGGAGGCTCGGGGAGGGTGAAAAATGGGCCTCCCGGAAGTTCGGGGTGGTTGGAAATGGGCCTGTTTCTAGCTTCCAGAGAGCTTCTGGAGCCCACGGAGACCATTTTTGCCCTCCTGTAGGCTCAAGGAAAGACTCCGGAGCCCAGGGAGGGAAAAACCGCCCCCCCTGCCGTGGTGCGGGAGGCCAACTAGGCCACATCCACCATGACTATGCCCACCCAGCAACCAGGAAGAGAACCCTTTGCTAAAATTTTTGAAGCCCACCCCTGCCTAAATGGCTTGGCACCCAGGTTCTCCACAGGACCATCTTCTCAAATTTGACCCATGCAGGGTGTCTCTCCTGGGGAGAACTTTTAGTAATGTCTCACTTCTTGAAAATAAGGGGATGATGGCCCTTGTCCTCTGGAAACATCTTCACTCAGAGGCTATATTGTCTTCATCTTTAACAAACTTCAATATGGACATACCAAGTTACTCCAGAAAGTGTTGGAATGTATTACCCTGTTTCTCCAACAATACGGCCTCCCCCAATAGGAAGTCCCAGCATGTTTTATAGGCATGAAATGAAATTAAGCCCCTCCCCCCAAATTAAGGCCTATATTAAAACATGCGAAATGGGGGGGAAATGGCGGGGGGGGGCTTGCTGTTAGGAAGTACTTTTGTTGCACACCCGGATATGGTGCTGCCTGCGTTGACCTTGATACAAAGTGCCCCATGAACGCCGAGGTCAACATCCAAGCCGTCGCTGCCCTCCCGAAGATGCAAGGGGGGGGAATTAAGTCACCCCCCAAAAGACGGCCTTATTATATGAGAAACACGGTATTATCTCAACAGGGTTCTGTTACATGATTTAAAATTAACTTAATTTTAACTTTATTTTACAGTGAACATTGTTTTGTTTTATAATGTGAAATAAAATATACAGTATTTTAACCTCTGAGTCATAAGGTACCAATATACATACATATACATACATACATACATTTGAGAAGTCTTTTCTTTTGAGAAAGGAATGTTCTTTTCATCTTCTCTCTTTACTTTGTCTTTTATTTTATAATTATTAAATTCCAAGCAATGCACAGGTCTATCAACTCAGTTTCTTTGATTGAAGGTCAGAAAGAGTTAAAAAGTTCCTCCCAATAAAATGATTTGACCATGCATCTTTGTTGATTTTTATTTTAGAGTTTGGAGGCGGTGTTTTAATTATTTTGTGTGTTGCCCAGTATACAATATAAGCAGCTACCCACTTTGTATTTTAAAATAAGTGCATTTAAAAAAAAATGTATATACCAAAAAAATAATCATTGTCCAAAGAGGCTCTTTTGAGCATTTCAGTCAATATAAATACATTTTAAAAAATAACTAAGGACAGTTATTTCCAGTTGTTAATCACTGCTGTGCAACAAATGTGAGTAACAAAAGTTTTCTCATCCAATAGAATTAAATTAATGTAAAAGTCTTCAGACCAATTTGGCACATTGAATAACAAAGAAAAGACAAAGTCCCTGTAGCTTCTCAGAGTAAAAACACCAAAGTAACAGTCTGTGAAGGATGAAAGCACAAGTGTCAGAGGCAATTTAGTTCATTTCTCTCAGTGACATTCCTAAATGAAAGTTTGGGTAGTATTAAAATAAATGTCCTTTTCCTTTTAAAAAAAAATAAAAATCCACTACCCAAACCGATATCAGTTACTCACAATGCAATCCCCCTGACAAAAATAGTACGATCTCACAATATATATAATTTTTTTAAAAAATAAAGAAATTCCCACTGGGGGAAAAAAAAGTGGGAGGGATGAGAAACTCAAAAGAGCAGTGCCGAAGTCAGCAACAACATCACACTGTAAGGAGTCTGTGCTAGTCATCAGAGAGGGAATATAATGTGGCTTTCTTACTGCTGGGACTTTGCTGGGAACATCTGAAATAAAAGAGAAAAGGAGCGAAACTGGACTTCATCTCTTGCTTGTACCTGACTCTTTAGACCAAGTCTGCCTAAAGATTGGGGTGCAGAAAAACTCAAGAAAAGCAACCAGTCTTTCTGGCTGAAGAAAAAAGAATTTAAACAATTCTACATCAAGGTACTGCTGATTGTTTCTCTCTAATGCCCTTTGGGATCAGTTTGGGGAAAGGATAGTAGAGGGAGGGAAGGAAAGATAAATTTATATTTTAGATAATTTGGTGGTGGAGGTTATGCCAATGGGGAGATGCTCAAAAGGAAGAAAATGTTCCAATTCTTTGTCTAATTGATGTATTCAGAGTTTGCAAACACAGATCAATGGTGCCTCCCCAAGTTTTGATAAATATTACCTGATGGCCTCAAGAGTAGTTCTATAAGGATTTGTGTATTTTTTTAGATATGTATTTTTCAGCCCTACTTGCATTTTCTCCAATAACTAGATGTGTTAACTCAAAATTGCACAACTATTGTGACAGCTGATGCACTATCCTTATTTGGGAGTCCAGAAAGAATTTTATGTAGGAAAATCCTCCTAAGAAACCAGTATGTGTATATGAACTGCTACCATCTCTCCCTTTCTCCCTTCCCCCCTCCCCAAAAGCTTTTGTGCTGAAGACTGCAGGGTCTTTAACACTTTGAAGAGCACTAGCATTATACAGCCTGTCACGGCAGCTCACCTCCCTGAGAGATTAGATTCCTAATAAATTTCTAAAATGTGGTTTGTGTCAGGCTAGTAGCAACATGTACAGATTGCTCCAAGCAAAATCTGCCTGAAGATGGTTAGCTGCTATTAGTTGCATCCCTGGAACTGAAATGAAGCCATTTCAAATTTGGAGAAGAAATTGGGAAAATACCTTTAGGACCTTCCTTCCTTCCTTCCTTCCTTCCTTCCTTCCTTCCTTCCTTCCTTCCTTCCTTCCTTCCTTCCTTCCTTCCTTCCTTCCTTCCTTCTATCCATCCATCCATCCATCCACAAATGCTAGATCAGAAAGTGATTAAAATGTTATCATTTATTAACATGGCAAACTGAAACTACGTCACAAGATTTTCCCTTGAAGATTCAGCAAAAATAATCAGTGTGTATGATATGTGTGTGTATGATACACATGTTTGTCTATGAAAGGCAAAGTAAGTTCCTGCCATCCTTGTTAAGGCAACCCAGAGCGTAGCTCAGTATTTACAATTACATCCCAATTAGATGAAACAAAAGATAGTGAAGCCTGATTACTTAAGTGTTAAAGAATGACTCCATCTCTTTTCCCTTTATCATTTTTCTGAGTCTAACCTGTTACTAAACTTTGAACAGACTTGTTTCTCATTTTAATTTGACAAATTGTTTGGGAAACCCAAGAATGCAGGAATAAAAGGAACTGCATTTTCTCTTACTCTAATCAAAATGACAATGTTAGGACAGATTGCACAGTTGTGATAATACTAAAAAAAACCTAGCCTTTACTGAATAATCAGGATTTTGGTTGACCTGAAGTAAAGACCCATGTCACCTGGACTTAAATTCAGTCCATAGTCTCAGTAAACATTTAGCCAATATTTATCTTGATGTTGTGTTAACATTCTTCAGTTGTTTTCACCCTCCCTGTTTTCCTAATTTATGTTTGCAGTTTATTTTTATCATGCTGTGAGTTGAAAGTTTGTTACTATTATATGATGAAAAGGAATCTATTTCCTTTGTAGAAAGTTCAAAGCAATCTTAGTAGGGTTATGTAACTTTCTGAAAGAGGGCCAGTTTGTTGTACTGATGAAAGTATCAGGCTAGAAACCAGGAGACTCTGAGGTCTATTCCTGCCTTAGGCAAAAGTCAGCTGGGTAACCTTGGGCCAGTTCACTTCTGAACAACCTTTTTATTTTATTTATTTTTATTTGTTTGTTTGTCAAACATGTACAAGATAACAAGTATAAGTATGAACATAAACAAGAACAAGGGAGTAAATACAGATAAATGGAGACAGTAAGACAGGGACGGTAGGCACGCTGGTGCGCTTTTGCACGCGCCCTTTAAGGACCTCTTAGGAATGGGGTGAGGTCCACGGTAGATAGTTTGAGGTTGAAGCTTGTGAGGGGTTGAGGCTGTAAAAACGGAGTCGGGTAAGGCATTCCAGGCGTTGACCATTCTGTTGCTGAAGACATATTTTCTGCAATTGAGTTTGAAGCGGTTTACCTTGAGTTTGTGTCGATTGTTTGCCCATGTATTATTGTGATTGAGGTTGAAGAAGTCATTGATAAGCAAGATGTTATAGCAGACAATTTTATGAACTATGCTTATATTGGACCGCAGGTGGTGCAGTTCTAGATTGTCTAGGACCAAAATTTCAAGCCGGAGGCATGGGGATTTCTATTGTGAGTGGAGGAGTGGAGAACTTTTCTCGAGAAATACCTCTGAACCCACTCAATTGTGTTAATGTCCGATATACAGTGTGGGTTCCAGGCAGACGAGCTTTATTCAAGGATTGGTCTGGCAAAGGTTGTGTACGCCCTAATTAATAATTCAATGCTGCCAGAGAAGAAGCTTTGCAAAATAATGTTCACTGAAAGCCTTTTTGGCAATGCTGTTATAGTGAGCTCTGGGGCTTTGATCATTTGAGATACTCCTAGATCCCTGACAAACTGAGGGTCATCTACTAGATCATTTCCGCCTAACTTGTATTTGGTGTTGTGATTTTTTTCTTGACAATGAGGAGGACAGAGCATTTGTTAGTTGAAATTTGGAGTTGCCAATTGCCGACCATTCTGACACATAATCAAGGTCACTTTGTAGGGAAGCAGCATTGTCGGTGGTGTTAAATAATTGGTGGAGAGGACGCAGCTGCTTTTAATGTTGTTACATAGGTCATTGATGTAAAGCAGAAAGAGTGTGTGTCCTAAGACACTGCCTTGGGGGACACTGCTATTAACTGCTGCTTGATTTGAAAGGGCCTTCCCTATTTTGACCATTTGTTGCCTGTTTGACAGGAACGTGGCTATCCATGTGCAGGGGTCTGGAGATGCCGTAAGAATTAAGTTTCAGCAGTAGTTTGTCGTGCACCACTGAATCAAAGGCTTTGCAGAAGTCTATGTAAATTGCGTCTATTGCTTTACCGTGGTCTAGATGTGTGGTCCAAATGTTTCTTACAGATTACAAGACAAATTTTTCCTGAAACCAAACTTCTTGTTAGAAAGTAGGTTGTTTGTTTCTAAATGTAGGGTGATGGATTTATAATCAATTTATAATTGATTCCATGACTTTACAGGTGACGCAACACAGTGAGGTTGGTCTGTAATTTACTACAAGACTAGGGTCTCCCCTTTTAAAAATAGGTATGACCATGGCTAATGATCATAAGTCGGGCAGGGAGCTGGTTCTGAAAGATACCTCGTAGATTGTGCTTAGAGATACCTCATAGATTGTGCTAGGGCAGTGGCAAGCTTTTTCAAAACTTTGCTGTCAAAAGCTAGGGAAATCAATAGATCAATAGATCCAGGCAGTTCAAATGAATATAATTTTTTTTGCAAGTGTAAGCTCTCTACAAGAATCTGAACTACTAACAAGCAAAGCAATTCGGTAACAGATAAGGAATTCAAGGTGGACTATATTTAGATCTCTTGTGGGTGTGAAGGGACTCATGACTGAAGACGTGTTTGAACCCTACCTCAGGCTCATCTTCTACACTTGCTAAGAAAACTGCAGGGACTAATTCAGGAAGTTTCAAAGTCTGACAACCCCACCTCCAAAGAAAAACACAGACCTTTCTGAATGCTATTTCAAACAGCTCAGATTACAATATACACCAAAGATGAGCTCATGTCAATTACATTCCTATTTGGCACTAATTGTGTATGAATTGTTACTTGTTATTCAGAAGCATACTCAAAACTCACTTCTGTTTGTTTATTAAAACATCACATAAAATCAATTTATTAGAATAAATTGTTTTATTAAATTAATGCCACATTAAAATCAACTGTTAAGCTTCGCCTTTGTTTGAGGATGAAATATATTCCATAATAAAATGCTTTTTTCACTTTCTCTATTTCACATTCTCTATGCAAAAATTCTAATAGAAAATATGATTCCTGAGGTATCATAACTACAAATGCTTTACATTGTATCTTATCTGTAACTGGCAAATCTTCATTTAATTAAACTAATGCGCAGGTAGAGGGAAAGATTTAAAGCTGAAATATTTGTCACTGGTTCTCTACCACTGATTGGCTTTGCTGCATCCGGCAGCCTTAGGAAATAAAGGTAATGAATAAAGGTAAGAATAATTAGGATAGTATTCAGTGGACCTTCAAGTTTCTGAGAAAGAAGGGAGGAATCCCATGTTTGGACTCAGCAAAAGAGACCTTAGGAAGAAGCAGGAATATTGACTAATGGAGATCCAGGTAAATAAGAGTAGGAAGTAGGCTGCTTTGGGAATGACCAGGGAAGCTGGGCCCATGAGAAAGGCAATGGGAAGAGTTAGGAGACTTGGAGGAGTGAAGGAACGCAAGAGAAGAGAAAGACCAGAACACTAAATGGACTTTGGGATGTCTATTTTGTGTGTGAGAAGGGGAAAGAGAAAACGTTTATAAAATAAACATGAAGAAATAAATGATTAACCCTAATGTGGGTAGAACTTGTAAACACAAGTGAGCTTAAAATATAGAGTGGGTCTTTCAAATAGCAATACTGAACAGGGTACAGGTTATCCTCATTTAGTGACCACAATTGGGACCAGCAACTTGGTCGTTAAGCAAAGTAGCCTCTAAGTGAAACCATGAATGTGCTTATGATCTTACTTCAGCTTTTCTTTGCTTTACATCTCTGCAAAGGTTGTGAATGCAAGAATTGGTTGTAAAGTTACTTTTTCATCTCTGTCATTAACTGTAAACTGTAACAGAAGTCTATCTAAATGGAATCTGGGGTTCAAAGAAGTGGATTTGTGCTTCAGAACATAGCACTGAAAACCTGTTTTCTGTTAAATGGATTTCTGTTTCAATTAAAAAAAAGTCATCTGACACATCTGGAAAGTGCCAGATGACAATCTATAAATTTGCTGAGGTATTGGTGCCAAGCCATGAAGGGTTTTATAGTTCTGGAATCAGGCCTGGTAGATACTAATATATGGACACGCACAAATCCCTGTTCATAATTTTATGCCACACCAAAACTGAGAAATGCAATATACAGTAGAATATTACAAGAATATCAATCATAAATGGTAGCATTAGCATGCCTAAAAAACTGCCATTAAGAATTCCTAGGATTGCCTGTGGATTTAGCCTTGCTTGTCTGGCATCAAAAGAAGCCTTGGGGCATTCAGCATTGGCTAGGTCTCCTACAATCCTCCACTTAATCCTTAAAACCTGTCTTAGTCCTGTCTATTCATTGCCTGATTGAATAGTCCTGCCTATTCATTGCCTGATCATTTTTAAGTAAAGCTCTTTCAGAGGTTTGAGGCAAGTAACTACAAGCTCAGTTATCATAAAACAAGAAAAGAAAAAGGTACTAATATATAGAAATGCTAAAACTTTAAATTTCTGTATAAGAAAGCACCTTCTGTCTGCTACTTTTGCAAAAATATTCCCACTGTTACTAAAACAGCCTAAACTTTGCCTTTGATGAGTTCCCAATATCATTAATTCCATAGCCATAATATGGCAACCAGAGAAAAATCCTTTTTATGTATCTTAAATGTAACTAATAAAAACCAAAGGGGATTTTTAAAAATCAATTATGTGCCATCAAGTCAGTGTAGACTGTTATCAACCACATAGATAGATCTTCTTCTCCAGGGTAATATTTATTCCACTTGGCTCTTCTAGCCTTTCAACTCTTATATCCATCACCTCATTAATTGAGTCCATCCGTCTTGCTGCTAGTCATCTTCTTTTCTTTCCTTCCATATTTGCCAGCATCACTAGACTTCCCAGGGGAACTGGGTATTTGTATAATGCACCCTAAGTATAAACATTTCAGCCTGTTCAAGTGCTGAAATGTCTCAAGTGAAAGCTCTGGGTTGATTTGTTTTATGATTTGTTTGTTTTCTTGGCTTTCCATGTTATTCCCAGGAATCTCCTTCATCATTAAACTTTAAAAGCATCAATATTCTTTCTGTATTGTTTCTTCAAAGTCCAACTTTTGTTTCCACAGGGAAAGTCATTGCCTACAAGATTCTGATCTTTGAAAGTAGAGACACATCATGGCATCTGAATAATTTTTTTTTCTGAAGGTTTCATTGCTCCTTTACCATGTGCTAATTTGGCATATTTCTTGAAAGCCATAAGTACTATAGATAAAAACAAGATACTGATGGTTAACCATAGGTCTTTTGTCCACTTGCAATTTTAATCAGTACCATAATCCTGATGTCCTGCTAAGTAACACAATGCTAGCTTCATCCAATCCCCCATCCAGAATTTAACCAGCCTTCTGTCAACTCCATATTCCAGATAAAAAGTTTTTGTTTCTTATTTTAACAAATAGGGTTTCATCACAGCAATAAGTTGGCTAAAACCTATACAGTTTTGTAACCTCGTTCATAGACAGCTAAGTGAGGAGATCTTCCTTTAGACATCATCTTAGTTAGGAGTATCTCCAGAGATATATATGTTGTGCTTTCACTTCTAGCTCACTTTTTTGTCTCTTACCAACTGCACACCAGCAAAGCACTTCACTGCAACACATCCCAGAAATTGGGTAAAGTTGAGGAACCAAAAGGAAAGGAGATAAATATTTCCCAATGCTCTAAAAGTTCTTGTCTATGGAGATTCACAATCATCCAGGTCATAGTTGTCCCAAAGATCTTTTCAAAAGGCAACTGGTCTTTCTTGATTTTTTTTCCCTTAAAAACATTTCACTTCTTATCCAATAATCTTCTTCAGCTCTAATTGAATGGTGAGAAATAGAAGGTTATTCCAAGGTTCTACACCCATTTACACTTGGATTCAGGTGATCCTGAGAGTACAGACAAATCATCAAGTGGCCTCAATGACCAATCTTCAGAGTGCTAATGACCAGATGATTGCAAAGAATACAAATGCTTCTATTCCCCATCCCTATTCCTTCCTTCCTTCTCAGAAATTTGGAACTCCAGAGTTCTGTGCTAGCCATCTCCATTTCATTACCTTTATTTCTTAAGACTGTCCCTATGTGACAAAGCCAGGTGGTGGTAGGGAACATTTCAACGCTAAAGGTCTTCAGCTACCCAGCATTATCTCAATTAAATGAAGATTTGTGAATCACAGATATTGACAAGATACAAAATGTTCATAAATATGATTCTGAAGAAGTGATGGTATTAACTGAAGAAGTTTCTTTGATGAGAAACAAAAAATTTTCAAGGAACAAACCAAGAAAGTCTGGTTGCCTTTTGAAAAGCACCTTTGAACAGACTTGTTTCTCAGACCTATTGACTTTATGTTCCAGGAGAAAGTTTAGCACTCACTAGGGTTATTACCACTAACCCTAAAAAAAAAAAAAAAAATAGAATAAGGAGAAGAATAGAGGAAGATGAGATATTGGGTTTTATTTAAAATTTTTAAAGTGTATTAAACTGTGTTTTAGGCTGTTTTCACATCTTTATTGCATTGCATTATTTTCACTGGCTGTTCTTGCTCTCCTCTTTGGTAAGACATCAAATGCATAACATGTTTACAAGGTGTTATGTCTATTGGATACAACTCACAATGTGGCTTGTATCCCACACAGATTCCATTGGAAAAGAATGCAGGATTTGTGGGAACTGTTGTTGGAGCATTGTGCTTGGTTTTTTGTTGACATGTTGGCAAAAGCAAGCCCATGCATTCCACTGCTCTGGCTGATTTGCATCCAAGCATCAGTTAATTTAAAGAGTTACTATAGTTATGTATATAGACAAACAATATTTTTGACAGTATCTCAACAGGGCCTGCAATCCTTCTAACTGTAGTATGTCCTCTTGTCTTCTGAGACTATGGTTTTCATTTGAAAAGAGCCAAGGCATTTAGGAGGTAAACTTTTGTGGAAGCTGCTGAGCTGGTTTTTTTTAACTTGGCTAGCTGGCAAGTGATATTTCAGCCAATATACCACAAACATCTGCACGAGTGTCACTCAGCAAATGGTGTCTTTAAAGTGAAGAGATGCTGTCAACAAACAAAGGTTAAATCCAACAACTTTGCCTTGGTACATTCCCTAACTTTGATTCCTCCCAGTTCCTAAAGGATCCTTTTTCAAACTTGAAGGCTACCAAAGATGAATTGATTGTCCCTTTTACAGATTAGATTGTCGTCTTGTAAACTAGAAATGTGTAAGTGCTATATTGAATGAAATGTTTAATTCAATTAGTTCATTCATCATCCATGTTGTATTTATTATGTTTGTATTGCGCTGTGATTCAGTCCCTTGTGCTCAGCCTGGAGCCTGGTCTTCAGAGTTTAGGTGGCCCTGATTTCCATCTTTTCATATTAATGCAAGTTCAGCTTGTCCATGATTTAATCTTGGATGAGAGGACTAACCTGGTATGTATTACCAAATTGGCTGGACATGGATAAAGTGGTTCCTCTTTCAGAAATGTGCCCCCTAGGTTTTAAATGTGGAACCAGCCATGATTGTAGGGCAAGGGTGGAGGTGTAGCTGTTTTCAGCCAGGAATCTCCAGTGGGTGGTGTTGTTTTTTTTTTTTTTTTTTGAAGTACTAAACTACACATAGCTAGCAGTGAGACCATTTTGTTCCCTGCTGGATAGGGGTTTCCCTGCCCAAGTTCCAATGGTTGGGTTATGAAGTTCCCTAGAGGGATGGTTCTGAAGGACTTCAAGCTGCTTTCTCTGGTCCCAAAATCAAATGGCTTGAGATATCATGGTTACAGAATAAGTTGGAAGGGAACTTGGAAGTCTTCTAATTCAACTCCCTGCTCAAACAGGAAACCCTACACGTTTTCAGACAAAAGATTTTCCATGGCAAATGTAGACCATTTGTCCATGGCAACCGTGGACCTGATCCAGATTATTGAGCCCCAACTTCAGGGGAGGCACACTCCCTGAACTTGGTTTTTGCCTCAGAGCATGGCAACATGAGCTGGTGTTAGGTGATCCTGTCATCAGTCCAGGGGTGGGATTCAACCAGTATAATAACTGGTTCGGTGAGCGTGCGCTTTGTGCAGCATTTGAAAATCATCTTCTCCTGCAAGCCCTGTGTGTTACACAGGGCGCGCACAGCAATCACTTGTGCTGCAAAAAGCAACTGAGGTTGAAAAAGCAGGAAATAAAAGACAGCCTAGAGCCCGGGCAAGCAGGTGAGCCAAACGGAAGAACAGAAGATTATCGGAGCGAACTGGTTCCCTCTCAGCTGAACTTCAGAGCTACTAGTTTGGCAGAACTGGGCCGAACTGGTAGAATCCCACCTCTGCATCAGTCCCTTGTCAAGGATACATTACTCCCTTCTAGCTCTGTGGCTGACCACAGACCAAAATGCTGAATAACTTTCTATATACTGGTTAGCCAGAAATATTTGAAATATCAGTTAGGGTCCATTAAATTATAGTTCAAACTTTAGAAGATGGGAAACATTCTGATGGTAGGTCCTGTTAGGGATATACACCCTAGCAGAACATGCAACGGCAGTCTAGCAGACAGGCAGATATGTGAGACAAAACGTTGTAGTAGCTTATACTCAGTAAGACAGATACACTGTGCAAGTTAAATAGTTTTTATTCCAGCAAGAGTTATAGCATAATCAAACAGTCCATATGTCATACACTAAGTTCAGTCAGTCCGGGGGTTATTCAGTTTGCAAAGTCCAGTGTCGAAGAAGAGGTCATTAAACTTACAATCAACCAGT
This sequence comes from Notechis scutatus, assembly GCF_049901735.1. NCBI lineage: Eukaryota > Metazoa > Chordata > Lepidosauria > Squamata > Elapidae > Notechis > Notechis scutatus. Next base: position 66,344,388 of record NC_142009.1, on the reverse strand, counting down.
CCAGTGATATATCTCTTTTGCAGTCAGAGATATGAAGAAAAATCAAACCCCTTTTCTTCTCTCAGCAAACACGCAGTTATCACCATCAATCCATCATTGTCAGCATTCCAGTAAAAGCCGGCAAACAGTGAGCTCTCTTGCTCCCTCTTATGGTGATTTTTCAACCGCACCCAAAATACTTGGTTTACAGTTTAAAGTGATACATACACTTAAACTCACTAACATAGTTTATATATATATTATTTTACCCAAACTAAGTTAGGTAACCAATGTTATCCCTAACAGGTCCCATGACAATACCATCACTAGGCCACTTAGAATTTTAAAGAGCCTTCAGGGGCTGTCTTATGTCCCTTCACCTTCAGCCTTTCTTTGTAGGTCATGCTTTAGTCAGAAAAGAGAAGCAAAAGCAAATATAAATAAACAAGCAAAAACAAATAAACAAACATGAATAAGTATATAAATATATAAACTCTCAGAAAAATGGTGCTGGAAATTTCTTTATTTTTTTCTATTTTGTCTGAAAGCTTGCAAACTGGTGCTACCCAAACCCTTTCTCATTTGGAAATGGCAGAACCCTTCCTGACAAGCAAGATGTTTTTCTGACCATTGGTGTAGCCTGTTGATTATTCATTTGCAGTTCTGGAGGATCATAAAGGCCAAAGCAGGTCCTGAATGCGAGTTACTCTAGAACTGGACTCTTATGTAACTCTCCGTGTAAAACAAGACTCAGTAATGCCTACATCGTCCTTGTCCATTAATCATCAAGGAAAGTAATATACAATCAGTTTGAATTTAGCACCAAGTATTTGAACAGATAATCTTTCATTTACATTTGAACATAAACAGAATGTCAGTTTGTGATACCGAGGAAAGTTCTTCTATCAAAAAAAAAAAAGAAAGAAAGAAAGAAAGAAAGAAAGAAAGAAAGAAAGAAAGAAAGAAAGAAAGAAAGAAAGAAAGAAAGAAAGAAAGAAAGTAAGTTAAACTTTGTATGGACATGTAAGAACAATTCATGAAATCAGCCTCAGGAGATTTTTTTTTAAGAAACCAGAAATTTTCACATGCATTCCTTGCTCCCAGACTAAATATACGCCTTCAGGGAAAAGTTGACAAGCTGCAATAGTCTCTGGATTGTGAAACTACATATTTTTAAAAATTAAATTTTAGTTTGTGGCCTCTTGGAAGTATTTGCCCTTAGACTTGAGAAATTTAGTTTGGTCTCATCCATGTGAAGAAATTACAGGGAATATGTTTAAATACTACATGTTGTACTTCCAAATAAATAGCTCACAATATTATCCAGGACTTACTGACACAAGGCAAAATTCAATCACACTTACTTTGATATATTTATGCTTTTAGGCAAGGCAGTTAAAATATGTTACTTCATTTTATTAATTATAGTTGTATAGGCCTCAACTAATTGTTGGTAGCCCTTAAGAACATTGTGTGTCAGGCCATCTCACCTGCCTGTTAAAGAATTTCTGAGATGACCATCTCAGAAATCATTCGTTGTTTTCTGAAATATGAATAACTAGATGGTTCACAAGTGGGGGAAAATTGAATATTTTCACCTTATTTACTTTTATGTAGAATATATGAGGAGAAATTCTAGACTAGAAGAAATAGTTATTGGAATTAAAATTGTTGTAATATCACGAATCTCAGATACGCTAGTAACACCTTGGATGGATGACAGGAGAAGATTTAAGGAATCCTGTTGTAGGAGAAAAAAGAAATATCAATTGCCTAACATCTTTTATAAACAAAGCATTTAAGGTATGTCAACAGGCAATGCCAACCTAACTGAAACAATAACAGACTTTATCCTCCTTGGCTCAAAATTTCACAGAGATGGCTATGTAATTAAGAAACTTTGGCTACTTAGGAGAAAGACTATGACAACTTTTATCAGAATAATAAAAGGCAGAAACTTTGCATAGAGAACAATTGTATGTATTGCCGTGGCTTCATTTTCCCAATTGGAATCTGTTGTTTTGAAAGGTGGACTATCAATAAAGTTGAACAACAACAATAACAAAATGATGCCTCTGAATTATGAAGCTGGATAAAGTTGGTGAGCATAACTTGGGCTTCAAATCAAATCATGCAACAGTTGATGAAGCAAAATCAGACAGCTTATTAGAAGAATTAATAATGGTGTTAAAGTTTAAATATTAAAGAACAACTGACGTATAGAAAATTGAAGAAAATCAAACAGACCCTGACAGAAACAATTGACTAGATGCTATCATTCATAACACAGGCATTAGCTTGTGTTATGAATGATAGTATAAAATATTTTTATGGCTGTCATGATGCAGATATTACTATGTTACCCTCATTGCAATGATCAGGCAACATGGAGGTTTGTTGATCCAAAAATGATCAAGTTCACAAACCAGTAAAAGCCCTTGTTATCCATCAACCAATCTATGAGTATCCTCTACTGTATACAGGTCACTACTGGCATTACGAGACCAATTTTAGTTTTAGAAATTGGATTTAATGCTCTAAGTGGGAATGTATTTATAGCAAGACAATTATCTTGTAAAGCACATAATAAATTCTGCTCTTCTCTCTTCCTCTGTAATTCTATTCTACATTCACTATAATTTAAACACAACAGCAAATGCTTGCCAAGCATTAATTTTAATGCAAAAAAAAAAAAAAAATCCACTCTGAATATGTGCATTTTCCCACTGTAACCTCACTTAAATTCTTAAAAATAGCAACCAGAGTTTTTAAATGTAAAAAATTACAAATGAGGCTTTTTAATCAAGCCCTTATCTGGATAGCTGCTGCCCCCTTAACTTTTAAATGTTTTTTTTTAAAAATAAGAAAGTATGCTAGAAGAAGCAGCCCTAACTAACCTTGTGAGGCCCATTCTGATTCACAGGCACATCATCACCTGCTTAAACTGATGTTTCTGGGACTTGGTTCCAAAAATCCAATCCCAGATGCTTCGGTGAGATAGGAAAGTAGGATAGAATTTGCTATCCATGCATTCTCTTGTAAAAGATTTGATGAGACAAAAGTAACAAAAGCCTTCAAAGTATCAAAGAAGAGCTCTATAAAACGCATCATTAATTTTTTAAATTATAAAGTCTGGGGATACTTGCTACCCTATGTGAGAGTGTTTGAATTTTACATTTAATTCCGCCAAGTGTGGTGCTTGCATCATCTTACCTTTTACTTCTTACCCTTATGTGAAATGATGGGAGCAAGATAGTAAACTGCACATTGCTAGCATACATTTTGCATAGGAAATTTAGTAGACTTTGAAAAGCTGAACAGGAGCTGCAGGATCATCTCTACTACAATTGTAAAAAACAGAGCAGTATATTTGGGACCTTAACTAAGCTCTCAAACAAAATGGCAATGCAAATTTTCCATAGGTCACAGCTTCATGAGGACAATCTCTAGTATAGTCTAGGAATTGATCAGCAGCTTTATAAAAGCTCCTCAAGGAACGCATAATAATTTTTCCTTCACTGCTGTTATGCTGTGGCGGGAACTATAAGCGGTATTTAAAGGAAATTCACCAAAAGAGAGTCCGGAGAGGTCAGGTGGGGAAATATTGCTTCAACGATGATCTCTTAACAAGAGCTTTTCCTTATGCTTATTTATCTACGCCAGAGATCTCCAAACTTGGCAATTTTAAGACTTGTGGACTTCAACTCCCAGAATTCTCCAGCCAGCTTTGCTGGAGTCTTAAAGTTGCCAAGTTTGGGGACCCCTGATCTACGCAGACAATAAAAAAAAAACCCACTAAAATAAGCGAAATTTACTTTTTAGTAAACAGATTTATAAAATAAAGTATGAAGTAAATGTAAGTGATTGGCCCAGAAGAAGGAGCTGACTTAATTTGCTAGTGATGAAATGGGGGCAGTTATGGCTTAATAATTAAGTTTATCATCATGGCCAATCTATGACTTGGTTTTTAAAGCCACACATGCTGCTCATTCATTGGGTATTCTACATTCATCCTTCATTTCATGGTTCCATGATAAATATAAGTTGCCACTCAATCTGAATCACAAAGAGCAATTTCTATGAGGTATTGTTTTCTATGCACCCAGAACTGGAAACCACAGGTTAAAATAGATTTCCAACTGTGGCTCAGAAAAAAAAACTGATGACTTACGTAACCATAGCTTACCTAAGTTGGACATAATGATGGGCTATATTTATCATGATCTAGGAAAGGGAGGAGTGAATCAGGTCATGCAAAGGATAACAAGATGTCTCTATAAATAAACCATGTTTCAATTTGGTATATGAACTATAATATGGATTCAAAAAATAGGGAACTTAATCTGCTAGCCAGTACAAAGTACAAGAATAATATATTGCTAATATTATTATGCACTGGTATTTAGGCCTAACATTCTTAAGGTCTAAGAATCACATGGATCACCTTTTTTTATTACAAGACCATCTGGCTGGCTAAGTCTGCAGAGAAGTCCTTTTGATTATGCCCCTTCAGTTAGGGGTCTGTTTTCTGGCTTATGGGAAATAAGTTTCTGCTACATTGTTCCAAGCTGTGGAACAGACTGCCTGAGAATTTATTCATTCTGTTTTTATACTGCTTTCTCAAAAGATTCAGGGTGGTATACAATACATCATCAACAGATCATCAATCCCACAACTTAAAACCCAATGGCATGCATAACTCTTGGACTATTGCTAGAAGACATCCAATGAAAAATAATTGGAAATAAACGCCTTTTGAAAAGTATGCTTTTTACTGTCTTCAGAAATGCAAGAAGGGTAGGACTGTGTGTATCACTGGGACAAGGACTTCAATAGTGTTGGGACCACCACTAGGGAAAAGGGCTATGTTTAGGTCCCAATCTTATTTCCATGGGGGGGAAGGGAGAGAACCAATAGTGGGATTCAAATTTTTTTACTACTAGTTCTGTGGGCATGGCTTGGTGGGCCTGGCAGGGGAAGGATACTGTAAAATCTCCATTCCCTCCCCACCCCACTAACCTGCTTTCCAGCTCCATTCTCCTGTGCAGGGAAACAAAAGAAGAGCCAGCCAATCAGCTGGGACTTGGGAGGCAGAAAATACATGGGGGTGGGGCCAGTCAGAGGTTGCTGAATACCACCTCTGCTGAGGACCCATCCTAGAAGGTCACATAGGATGGAGAGAAAAGAATCTTTCTGAATAAGGTAGTTCCTGAAGCTTGGTGGTATTGAATTGCCCCCTTATCTTTTCAGTGTTAAATAATCTTTATAAACACACATCTCTTTGCCCATCATTTGCTTCCTGTTTTATTGTTTTAGTCTGCTTTGTTTCTGAACTTTCTTAAACATGCTTGAGGTCTTGCCAAAGTAAAATGGCAAAGTGTAGGGTAAATCAAAGCAATGCATTTCTTTGTTCTGTTTAAGACAGACAGAGAAAGAGAGAGAGGGAAAGAAACAGAAAAAAGAACTTCACTCAATCTTCATTGCCTGGAGAAAAATGCTTTTATAGAGAGGCCTCTAACAACAATATACACATTGAAATTAAGATTGAATTAACTGGGGGGGCAGGGGGAGGAGAGAGTTATGATCTTTCAAATAGCAGGCACTCCTAGCATGCACATTTCAGTGGAACAGTAGGGATAAAGTGGAACAATTAAAATGCCATATTCTCCACATAGTGTTGTCTGCACTGTTGCGGCCTTGCTGAATGCAAAATACAAGTGAAGGTCCATAAGAATTTGAGGAAACTCCTCCTTTATTCTATGTATATAAAGTGGATTTAACAGGATTTAAGACAGGCCTGACACCTTGGAATTCTCAGGACCATTTCCGTATCATCTATGTATGTTGCACAACTTTAAAAAGTATTTTCAAGCCCTGGCAGGCATGATATGTGGGTGGGTTGCCTTTGTTTCATGGGCAGATCACTGGGTCAAAAGGTAGGCTATCTCTAGTTCCTCAGTGAAATGCTGTGTATAATAGAGTTTGCCATTAACAACTCCTAAATTTATTTTTAAAACATCATAAATCAATGTTTGCTATGCTCTTACTGCAGTAAATATGCCAACAACCTGTTGAGACGTAAAAAGAAACTGTGTGTGAGTTGATTTCTATAGAAGATTAGTCGTAAGAAACCACTTAGATTGGCCAGGTTAATCCCATAATGGCACATGAAGAATTTCTGTTTGCTCATGTAATCCACAAGCAGAATCAAGCACTGAAAACCCTCACTTCTAAAATGTTCATGAGGACTATGATTAAGCAATGTATCTTTAATTCTGCAGCTTTATCAAAGAGAATAACAAAGGTCAGTCTGCAAATAATACTGTGCTTTAAATGGATGGTTATTTGGTGTGGCTTGAAAGAGTCATTTTCTTCAAATGTTCTTCAAAAGACATTCCCCCATCTTATTTTAGGAAAGGAAAAAATGAGTCTGTATATGTGTGCCATGATGGAAGATAAATAGCTTCTATTTAAAATGACAACCATTCTAGGTTCTAAGGGGATTTTACATGAAAAGATTTATGGGTCACCCTTTGAATCTCTGTGGTCTCACACAATCTACATCTGCCTTCATTTATGCCCTCCAGTTATTTTTAGGACTAGAACTACAACTCCCAGTATCTCACTAGTCAAGCTGCTTGGTAAGTTGAGGATTTAAGTCCATTTTAAGGGTACTTGTTTGGAGAAGGTCATTCTAAAATTTAGGGATTGCTGAAATAATTAAAGTAATCTGCACAGAGGTGCTATGATCTTTGAAAGTCTAGAAGTGCCTATTTTACTTGGAATGTGAGACATGAATAGCAAGTAAGAACATAAGATTTATTGGATTCCAATAATTATTGCATAAGAGAAAAGAAAATAGAGTCATAGCTGGCATTCTTTCTTCTGCAGATGTTTAATTCCTGCCACCCTCTTTCGAAAAAGCATTTGTGATTGGCTACAAACATATATTATAGTTATAATATATTGATATCTCAAAGAACTGGCAGACATAATGTCATGCCCCTGTCAGAGTCTGAATCTGAGAAGGAAGACGAACAGCTGACAGGGAATGGGAGTGTGGCTCCATTGGCTGTGGAGGAGGCTGGGGAAGGACAAAGTTCAGCTGGGCATAGCAGGGGAGAGATAGAACAAGGGAGAGGGAGTTCAGAGGAAGACCCAGGCCCAACCCATCTTCATCCTAGGGCACCAGGGAGGAATGGAGAAGAGAGCAACATGGGTTGCATGGCTTACGGGGAAGAAAAGGGCCCTGATTCCCTTCATTAGCGACACCTGGGATGAAAGTTTATAAAAATTGAATGCTGACTGCAGCAACTGCTGGGAGTAAATGTTACTTTAATCTTGTGTTGTCATTGCTTTTCTGTGTTCCTGGTGTCTTCCCAACTGTGTGAGTTTTGCCATGCCTTCACATCGTGCCTGCCCTGCAAACTAATTACCTCAGTTTGGCTTGATTGGACTTACAGTTACAGTTTATGTTGACCATGTTTTGGACTTAATACTTAATGCTCTGCAGTCAAAGGCTGCTCCTAGGAGAGTTTTTCTCCAGCCAGAAGGTAACCTGGACACTGGAGGCACAGTTGGAGCAAATAAAGGGACTCTTATTGATTATCTGACTGTGTTGCCTTTGTGCCATGCCCAAGGTCATCACACATAATCATGCATAAAGCAGAAAGATGAATGCTAATTAACATTATTTATATCTTTATAACTTTTAAAATTACAGTGGAACCTCGGGTCACGAACACTCCTGTTCGCAACCAAATTGGGTGTTGAACAAAAAAATCCACCCAATTTTTAATCAGGTCATGGTTCAAAAACTGGGTACTGATTTCTCCTTCGGCGCCATTTTTTTATTGGTGCATATGCAGTTGGTCGTGCTTCCGGACACGACCAAATCAGATCATGACCAGGTCATGACCCAAGGCTCCACTGTATTTAGACACAATATTAATGAATAAAATGCATTTAGTTATTCTTTGAAGATAAAATCTAGACCACCATATGTAAGGTAGAATTGAAATTTATTTATTTGTTTGTTTATTTACTTATTTCTTAAACAAATTTCGTTGCTGCCCACCTATCAGAAAACTCTTGGTGGCAAACAAAATAAAAACACAATACAATAAATAGGCTATTTAAAATAATAAACAATAAGCAATATTGAGGCCCCAATAAAACTTATATTCATCCACCAACGAAATGAATCCACCAGAATCTAGATCAATATATGCAAATTTATAGAATCATGGGGCTGGAAGGAACTGTGGAGATCTTCTAGTCCACCCCCTGCCCAAAGCAGGAGTCTGCAATCAGGTCTCCACCAAGCCTTCTCTTCATTAGGCTAACTAAGTGTAACTACTTCTCTTAGTTGTTCATTGCATATTTTTGCCTCAAGTTATTCAAGCAGACTTAATTAATAAAGCACCAACACTGTGAAAATATCAGCATCTCTCTTCATCCCATCATGGCATCCCTACTGGCTGTGCTTGCATGTCCCACAGTCACAATCTAGACTGGAAAAGTCAGACCAACCACTAGTTGCTGAAAGCACTCTTGGCCACCATCTTGTGATACCCAGATTTCACTGGGTCATATACGGTAGCCTTAATATAATCAGATTTGTTTGACTTTGGCTTAGTGTTTCTACACATCCCATCAGTTGTAACTTGCTCTGCTAATCCAGATGCTGTCTTTTCCAAATCCCACCATCTGGCATGCTTATCTGGTCCCTGATATCTTAAAGGAATGTCATGTTTTCAAAAACAAAGTGAAGGAAAGAGCAAAGCCAAAGAGTCAGAGAGAAATTCTGTTCAAAGCAGGCATGGGATCTAGGTAGAGACCAGTCAGCTGATTAACATTCCAGGAGTTTTTTTCCCAGCCTATAAAATATTCAGCTGACTTTATTCTACATTCGTATGTTTCTTCTTCCTTGCCCCTGTTTTTAATAAATTTCCCTCCCACCCCCTTGCTCTTCTACCTCTATTTTTTTCTCCTGCCTCTCTTTTTATTAGCTTTCCCCCAGTTGTCTTCTTTTTCTTACTTTATTTTTTGGTCTCTTAACCTCCTTTTTGGAAAATGTAAACTTCAGAAAAAAGTTTCCACATCATTGTCTGGCTTTGGCTATTAAATATATGCTTTCCCCCTGTTTTTCTCTCGCTTCTTACTTCTGTATCCTACAGAGCACTGGGTAAGTACAGTCAGTTCCATTGAAAAGTATTCTGATCCAAAGGCTTGCTTGTTAATACATAGACTAGCAAACAGTAAATTTAAATACTTGCTTGAAACTTATCTATTTTATTAAATTCTTGGGGCCAGTAGGTGACATGGTGTTTCCAAAATCTCACTGCATTGTGATAAACAAATACGTATGAACAAGCCTGGCTGAAAATGATGTGGAGATCAGGTCCAATTTATTTAAATGACATTAGTTGGGTCAGAAATTATAGGAATTAAGAGGCAAACTACTTTTTTTAAAAGGTATAATTATGAAGGTAGTGAACGAGGACCTGAAAGAGGCCATTCTTAGCCCTGAAAGCCACTGAGTAACTCCTCACATCAATCAGTTGCTGGGGAAAATTGAAGAACAGAACATTGTGTATAATGTTTGAGAAAATAATATACATTGGCTTTGGTTGTACAAGAAAGGTGGGATAAAACATGGCCAAAACTCCTGAGGCCCCCCGGCAGAAGCAGATTATCTAGATGTGTTTCAGTCAAGGTTTAGACTGGGCTTCAATATGGGATAGCATTTGTGGTTTTGGGTACCATCCATTAAGCAGTATCATCTTACAGGACTTAGGAAGTGTGCCTTCTTGGTGATGGTTCCTGTCTGTGGAATGATTTGAAGTGTTTCCTTTCCACCCTTTTAACTTTTTGCAAATTGCTTAAGATCTCTTTGTTCTTATAGGTTCTGAATTAGGATGGGCATTGGCTGCTTGGCTTTAGGGATTTATTTTCTAATCAGCTGTCTTCTTTTTCTCCTCAATTTTTTTTAATCTGTAAGCCCTTCTGATTTGCTATGCAATTGGGTAACCTCAAAATTGAAGCAAACAAATAAATAAAATTATAAAAATAGTGTATTTCTGTTTTACAGTGAACTGTTAGAATTCCAAGGTCCAGTTTCTCTCAGCATGAAGAGAATAACAGATGTTGCAGTGGCCTTTGGTAAGTGCCCAAATGCATCCTATTTTCTAATCTCTGCTTTATTTGTTACCCCATAACTTTAGATAAGATTAAATCAATGTCCTCAATGCAGGCAGCTAGAGTCTCTGAAAATTTGTAATTAAAGTAGTAACACCAGAAAATGTGAAAATCAAACATTAAAAAATGGAGACAACGACATTAATAGAAAATCTTATTACTTCACTTAGAAAATTGAAAGAAAGCTATAAATAATCCCAGAAAACCATTCATCCCAATAATTTTTTATTTCATGGGAGATAGTATTGTTGTGCATTGTCTTTACATCTCTATTTTGTCTTAGTTTTGCTGCTGACTTGTATATATGCTACTAAAGAAACTACAAAGAGGAACAGGAAGTCCAAACAATGTAAGTAAACAAAACAATGTAAATGTATAATCTCAATTTTGACTCTCCATGTCTTTTGAGAAAGATATTGGAATACATATTCTGTAGCAAATAATGTAGCTTCCAATATCTTCCATTAACAGCAATCTTAATTCTCAGCTAAGCTATTCCCTCTTAAATGGTTTCCCACCCCTGTCCAGACTGCTGTGTGCTGCGTTTGTTTCTAAATGCATCATTTACTCTGAAACTGTTTTGGAGTGCCAAATGCTTCTTGTTGTTCCCTTCAGAGTAAATAATATTTCAGGTTCAGGGAAGATGTAATAATTGTGAGCAAAATAAAGACACAGGACAAGATGAGGTTGGGCAAGGGATGGGGGAAGAAATCTAATCAAATTTAATTTGCAACAGCACCAATCCTCAACCTATGATGACAATTGGGATCAGAATCTTGGTCACTAAGCAATTCATTTGTTAAATTAGTCATCATGTGACTGAACCCAATTTTATAAACACTTTTATTGCAGTTGTTAAGCAAATGCTGTGGTCATTAAGTAAATCACATGGTTTTTAAACATATCCAACTTCCTCATTGACTTTGCTTGTTGGAATATTTATTGGGACCACAAAGGCTTTACTTATCCTTGATAGAATAAAGCCATTACTGATGCAGTGAATTTTCAAGATCCCATCTACTAACAATTATGTCATAAAGAGCATTTCAATTTGTATGTGAATGTTGTACATGGCAAAGAACATGAATTAATAAATAAAATGAAAGAAGAAAGAAAAATGGCTGCTAATAGAAGGAAGAAGGATGTAATACGTCTGAAGGAAAGTGGTTTGTGCAGTGGAGTTGATAATTATATGCATGGAACTGATGGTTTGATTATGAAGCAATGCTAGGCTGGAAGCAATGCCAAATGTAGGAAATGGAATGTTATTTCTGGCAACTCCTAAACTGTCAACACATCTGAAAGAGCAAAAGGGTAAAAATCACCTAAACATTTCTTACCTATATAAATATCAGCAGTAGACTATAAATCACATCGGCCCTAATCTATATGTCAAATGTCTCTAACTAGTCTACAAGCAGCTACTCAACATTATATTTGGAAAGATAAAGATAAAACTTACCATCTTCTGCATGTAGTGATGCAGTCATAATGCAATGGCAGAACACATGATTTGGAAAACTAAACCTCTAGACCCAGTGACTGATCCAGATTGGATCCTGAATATGTCTGAATAATACCTTTTGTCAAAGAAAACTTGACAAAACCTGAACAATACCTTTTGTCACTTGAAAACTTGACATTCTCTTTCTTAAATGACAGTGAAATATTTTTCAGGGGATTAAAACAAAAAAATCCATCCCAACATTTTCATTTTGTGGGAAATCAGAGTCAGGAGGATTAAGAGAACTATGTGCATTCCACAAGAGAGGGAGTTTAATAATCTGATAGATTGGATCTGATAGATCCAACCCAAGTTCTTCTTAGACTAACTGAATAGCCAAGACGATGCTTAGCTAAACTAATATGCTTATAAAATATTGTTTTTCTTAGAAGCTAATAATTATAGTGTTGCTTTTATTTCCACTCTTCAACATAACAACTGTAGAATAAGAAACTGCATAGTGATATCTAATGCAAATTCAAATCAGATTATGTCTCTCTTTATGAAACCGTTTATATGAAGACTTTGCTCATATTTCTGTAATAATCTAGATCCTAGAATCTTCCAGATATGCTTGGATGACAACTCTTTGAATTCCTAAGCTAATGGCATGAAATTTTGGGAGCTAAAATCCCAATGTATCTGAAAAGCTAAAAGAACAGATCTGAAGAATATATACCAAATTGCTAGATTATAGCAATGATATATGGAATTAAATGCATAATTCAAATATTATTGTTTTGATATGAAATCAATAATATGGATGTGATTATTACTTTATTCCACTTAATATTAGGCAATTTGGAACTGGGGTGTGAAAGAATAAACTCCTTGGAGATACCCGGCTGTTGGGAATTTTATTATTTTTTCATTTTTAAGGATTAAGAGTTCAGTGTTGAATATCTGAGTATTTTAAACTGGCATAAAAGCACATGAATAATAGAGCCAATTCCTAGCATTTCTTTGTTTACTGCAAAGCTTTTGTGTGAGATTATACTAAAGCATAACATTCAACTTTTATATTCACAGCTGTTCCACAGATTGAGTGTGCCATCAAAGCTGCAAAGATCATCAACCCAGAATTTATTGCTAAGTGTCCCTTGGGATGTCAGGATGTTAAATATCGGGTTTATGGCACTGGTATCTATGCCTCTTTTTCCAGTGTTTGTGCTGCTGCTATTCACAGGTCAGCAGAGCTGATCTTTAATTCAAAATAGCATCCAAAATTTAAAAAAAAATCAGCATTCTCAATACTAGCAATAAATGTAAGAGTCAGAAGAAGGTGTGTTTCTTTTTTCCTCACCAAAATTTTTGTATAACTCTCAAAAGATAGGAAAAACAAGATTAGGGGGGGAAAAGCTGGCCTATAGTAAAATCTGTAAAAAAAAAACGACGATTGTGAGTAGAAATCAGGCCAGTGTATCTTAGTGTATATTTAGAGAATGGAAAATAAGTCTTCTTTAATTCCACTTAATGAGCAAAAGGGCAACTTTTGCAAAATGTTTTAAAGGGTATGGATTTATGGGGGAAATAACTGTAGATTTGAGAAAATTGCACAGATAAAAACAGGCGATGATATTTCCACAAATTTATACTGGAAAATGGTAATAGGCCCTTCCCTCTGGGATCATATGATCAAGCATAACTTTTTGGAAATGCCAGGGTAGAAGATATCTTTTAGGGAGCCACAGAACCATCTTCTTATACATTAGGCTTAACTTATCTAAATGTCTACTAATACTTAGAACAGAGTTTCATTTTGATATATTCTGACAATAGAATTATTCTTAGGTTTAGAATTATCAAATACTTTGTCAGATGGATTCAGGATTGCACAGAGAAATTAATATACAATTCAGTGCATTTGAAAGAAGGAAAAACCCAGTTAAAAAAACCAATTAATATTAGAATCATGTGGAGATTGTCTGAAAAATCATATATACCATGGCATCTAGAACACCATGATGTCACTCCCTGGTTTCAATGAAGACCTACAGAAGCTTTTGAAGATGATGTAATAATGTTCCACATAAAGGAAAGGGCTGGAAACAACTCTTCCGAGTGGATTGAATGTATATGTATTGAGCTTGTAATTCAATGACCACTTAGATCTCTGGTAAGTTAACAATGTGCTTATGACATTAATATGTTACTTTTATAGTGGAATTATTGACAACTCTGGAGGAAAAATCTTAGTTCAAAAAGTTGCTGGTCAGTCTGGGTACAAGGGTAGTTTTTCTAATGGAATCCGCTCACTTTCATTACCACGATGGAGGGAATCCTTCATACTTTCAGGTAAAATTCTTCCTTCCTTTCTCCTTCCCCTTTCTATATGTCATTTCTCATTATTTAAAAACCTAAGAAACTCTGAGAAACGTTGATTTGAAAGGTAGCAATTAAATGTTATACAGTAACCACTCAAGAATAAATATAATAGTTTTTAGCTGGAAAACTGAAAGAGGTTTGCTGTTGTTGAAATTATAAAATTATTCAAAGCCAGAAGTTGATATAACAAAGCATAAAGCATGTTAACTCATATATGGAATATTAGGATATTATTTTGACAAGTACCAATATTTTCTTTTAGGGTTATTTTCAAATTTAGAGATCTATTTTTATGGCTCATCAAAGCAATAAGAAATGTGATCATATTATATTCACTATTAGCTTTTATTCATATAAATAGCAAAAGTTCAGCATTTTGTCTTGGATCTTTCAAGCAAAACTTCACAATGAATAAATTGCATATGGTTTATATGGCATTAGCAGCTCTTTTCACTACATAACATTTATTTTAAGTGAATTTAGCAAAGAATGATGATACTTAAGGGCTAAAGAAAAAAAAATCTCCAGTTTTAATACACAACTGTAAAATTTCCACTGCAAAATTACATCACTGCATTTCCAAATACAAAAACAATAAGACAGAAAGAAATTTAAAGGAAAAAAAAGGTAATAGAAAAAATGCCAATAAAAAAGCTTAAACAATTTAATTCCCTTTGCAATATCTATTATTGAATTACTAAACATGACTAAAAAGAATGCAGAATTTTAATCAGAAGACATATTGGCAATATGTTCCTCAAAAATGAACATTTATGGACATACGACACACTGTTAGATTCAAAAACTAATAAGGGGGGAAAATTGGTCCCACAGAAGTAGAACTCAATTAATGAGCACTAAGACATATGTAAATTCACTGATACAATTTTTCACACTATTGAAATAGTCTGAATAAAATGCAAATGAATTAATCCATTCAGACCAACAAACACAATTTGATGCCTATGGTGTTTAAGTGGTGCTCCAGTTGTTTTGGAACCGCACCCAAGGCACCTATTACTATTGGTACTACCCTTGCTCACCTTTGCCATAGTTGTTCTATTTGTAGGTCTTTATATTTTGTTATCTTCTCCGGTTCTTTCTCTTCTCTTTTGCTGTCTCCAGGCACTGGCACATTCACTATCCAGACCTTTTTGACTTTCTTATTGACAGCTGTGATGTCTGGGGTGTTATGTGGCAGGTGCCCATCTATCTGGATTCTGAAGTCCCAGAGCAATTTAACTTTTTCATTTTCTATGGCTTTTTCTATTTTATGGTCCCCACCAGTTCTTGCTTACAGGCAAATGATATTTCTTGCAGATCTTCCAATACACCATTGTTGCTACTTTGTCTTGCCACTGCTTGTCGTCAGTTTGTGCAATCTTCTTGCAGCAGCTTACCAGGTGGTCCACTGTTTCTTCAGCTTCTTTACATAGGCGGCACTTACTGTCTGTTCCTGTCTTCTCAATTCTGGCTTTGTATACGTTTGTCCTTAAGGCTTGGTCTTGCGCAGCCAGAATTAATCCCTTGGTCTCTTTCTTTAACTTTCCTGTTCTTAGCAATTGCCAGGTCTTGTTATTATCTGCTTTCCCTGCTATGTTTTAAATGTACTGGCCATGTAGTGCTTTGTCTTCCCATGTCTCCATTCTGTAATTTATTTGGTCTTTCTTGTAGGCCAGTTTGGTCTCTCTGGTAGTCAGCAAGCCTTCCTGGCATATTTATTGTTGTTGTTATTGTTGTTGCTATTATTATTATTATTATTATTATTATTGTTGTTGTTGTTGTTGTTGTTGTTATTTTGAGGACTATGCCCATTTAACCTTACATTAGCTCCTGGATTTCGGTTTGAGTTTTATGTCAGATCACGGTGAAGATAAGATAGCTTACAATAAGTGTTAGGAATATAAGTCACCTAACAAGTATTTGGGTTAGAAATATATAAACCAGGATAAACATTTTGGTACTATATCTTTAAGGGAATGCAAGAGCATGCAATTGGGTGTGGTTTCTCAAACAGCCATAAGATGGAGCCAGAAACCTGGGTTGTTTAGTCTTAATCTCAGAAGAGAGTGTGACTCTATCTCTGTTTCCTTCTGTTGGAAAGTATTGCCGTTGCTCCATTTCTTCTAATTGACTGATATTACTGGATTTAATGTAAGTCTGATACTGAACTGTTTCTGACACTGGAATTTGATATTTGGATTATCCCTGGATGAAAACTGACTGATTTAACCTGTGAATGATTTTTGGACTGCTTATTTTGGACTTTGCTTAAACCTTTCTGGAAGTAAAAACCTACATTTACAGTGTATCTGTGTTCTGTGTGTGTATTATTCAAAACACTCCTCTCAAATACGTCTCCCTGTATGCGCTCATTCTCCTAACGGGGAATTACCTCAACACTAAGCTATGATGAGAAATCATAGCATTGGCACAGCATATCATCTGCATCAAATCTGTAGCTGAGCTTCTTAAACACACAAATTGGGAGTTAAATTAAGATTGTATGAGCTCAGTATTCAAGACAAAACATTTCCAAATATTAATCCTAACTTTGGGGATGATGAGTGCCTTCCAGATGAGTTTAGAAAATTGAAACAAGCATGTGACTATTTTTAGTTTCCATTTTAAAAAAAAAAAAACTAGTGCAGTAGGCACATTTACTTTTTTTAGCAGCTTCTTCAGTAAACTATCTCCAGTAAATTGACTTTTATTTTTGGCTCTCTCATGATAATAACAGATGGCTCAAAGAATATAAAAACATTACATAACCACCACTTTGGAAAATAAGAGGATCAATAAAACAGCTTCTATTCAAATGTACAGATAGGATTTAGTCAAGAGGTATGGAGCAGCAAATCAGTGTGGCTGATGAATATTTAGTAGTTCTATAAATCTATATTATATATGCTGATGACATTATCCAATCAGTCGTAACTGACTCCTGGTAGTTCTATGGGTCAGGTCCAATGGTGGGTTTCAAAAAATTTCCCTACTGGTTCGGTAGGGCTTGCAACTCACCTTCTGCTGCAAGCCCTGTGTGTAAAACAGCTGATGCATGGCAATCCACTGTGCAGCACAAAGCAGCTAAGCTTGAAAACCAGGAAATAAAGGTCAGAATAGAGCCAGGGCGAGAGGGCAGGCTGGCCCAGCAGCTGATCATCGGAGCAAACTGGTTCACTCACACATGATCCTTGGAGTTACTGGTTCAGCTGAACCATGCCAAACTGGTAGAATACCACCACTGGTTAGGTCTCTCCATGTCTTCTGATCCTGCAATTAAATATGTTTATACATACACATATGTATACCAGGGGTGGGATGCTACCAGTTCTGCTCAGTTCTAAAGAACCGGTACTCTGAAGAGCGGTAGACACAGAATCGGTTTTGTGTTTGCTGCTGTTTGGTCCGCTTGTCTGCCCAGGCTCTTACCTGACCATATATATATGGACTTTGCTTAAACCTTTCTGAAGTAAATGGACATACATATATATATGTATGTGTGTGAGTGTGTGTGTGTGTGTGTGTGTGTATGTGTGTGTGTATATATTATATTATATATATATGTATATGTATATGTATATATATATATGTATGTGTGTGTGTGTGTGTGTGTGTTGTACAGTATATACAGACCACATTTAATTAATAACTGTTAAGATCTATAGCTATACATAATGAAGAACAGTTACAGGAACTGGGCATGGCTAATCTAGTGAAGAGAAGGACCAGGGGAGACATGATAGCAGTCTTCCAATATTTGAGGGGATGCCACAGAGAGGAAGGGGTCAAGCTATTTTCTAAAGCACCTGAAGGCCAGACAAGGAATAATGGATGGAAACTGAACAAGGAGAGATTCAACCTGGAAATAAGGAGAAACTTTCCGACAGTGAGAACAATCAACCAATGGAACAGCTTGCCCTCGGAAGTTGTGGGAGCGTCATCACTTGAGACTTTCAAGAAGAGATTGGACTCCCATCTGTCAGAAATGGTGTAGGATCTCCTGCTTGGGCAAGGGGTTGGACTAGATGATCTACAAGGTCCTTTCCAACTCTGATTATATGATCAAAATGAAATATCTCTGGTTCCAGATATAGAGAGAATTAAAAAACATAATGCAAAGAAACCAATTAAAATAGCTGAAAAAGTAGGATGTTAAAGTCTTTGCTTTTAGTCACTAAACTCCATAAAGCTACATTTGTTAAGGGAGAACCAGAAAACTAAGTAAAAATGCTCAAGAAAAGTCACATTAACATTCCTAAAACTGTTTCCCCTTGTTATTTAAGTTGTTAATATAAAGTTATTAATTTGTGGAAATATGGGAGAGTAGTACCAAAGGGGACCATGTATTTTTATAGTTTTTATTCTGATTGGTGGAGAGGTTAATGTTTTGTGTGAATCCCAGGTTTGTGTTACAATATGGACTGCTTTATAGGTCTTTTAAAATAAATAAATAAAAATATATAGTTCAATAGCAAATATGGGACCAACTGAAAGTTTTCATTTCGTGATATTTTTTTTTTAAAAAGACACTGGACAACAAATTCAGTGCCTAAAAGCTTTCAAATACTCTAACTACAAATACAGCACCATTCTTCTGTAGTTAGAGATCCTTGGGTAGATTCAGATATCACACAGTTCTAGAATGCAGTTTGTAAGTTTTTTGTTTAGGATAGTAGATGAAGCCAACCATGCAAAGGTTGAAAAATTTATTTATTTATTTATTTATTTAAATGTTCTGCTGCCCATTTCCTCTTCAAGGTGACTCTGGGCAGTTTAAAGGCAGGGGGGGGGGGGGGGGGGGGGGGGGGGGGGGGGGGGGGGGGGGGGGGGGGGGGGGGGGGGGGGGGGGGGGGGGGGGGGGGGGGGGGGGGGGGGGGGGGGGGGGGGGGGGGGGGGGGGGGGGGGGGGGGGGGGGGGGGGGGGGTTAAGGTTATAAAACAAACAAATAATAGTTAAAATATTAAAAGAACACAGAGTTAAAATATTATTAAGATTTATATTAAAACTGAACTGAGAGCTAAGAGTTGGATGAAAAGTCTTCTTTACTCCATTAGCCACCTCCAGCCGTGACCTCTTGAGGTCCTAGACCAGCTGACAAAGCCGGATTTTGACACCCTTCTGGAAGACCAAAAGAGAGAGGGAAGTTCTCACTGCCAGTGATAGAATGTTCCACAGGGATGGGGCTACAATAGAAAAGGGTCTTCTCCTAGACCTTGCTTGCTTCAATTCCCTAGGGTTATGATCTCGTGAATCATGGTGTCCATGAGGAAACCAAAGTGGAATAACTGCCCCCTTGTGTAAATGGGGTCAGTGGTGCAATTTGTGTTAACCAAACTAAATCCATAATTGATATCATTTGTGTATGACATAATCATATGTGACATCATTGAATACAAGTGCCAAGTTCTTAATATACCATGCACAGCTGATGCAGTCCTCAACTCCTTACCTGCTGACTTAAAATTGTAAGTGCTTTTATGATCGTATGATCATATATTCACTGACTGGAGCTTTCGGTTTTGTTTTCTTTAGAAGGCAAGCCCAAAAGAGGTGTGCAGTACCCATCAATTCTGACCTATTCGTCTTCTGAAAGCACAGTCACTAAAGGCAAGTGATGGATTTTCTGCTAGAGGGTGTATTATTGTTTCTCCATGTTGTGGTTACTTGGGTTAAGAACTTGAGCAGGATCAGTTTGTAACCATATTTATGCTAATTTATACAAGTATAATATTATACATGTTTCTTTAATGCCCCTTTCTGTATTCTTCATTTAACATGGTTTAAGAAAGGTGGGTTTTTTAAAAAAAATTAAATTATTGCACAAATCTGTGCCTGGTAATGATTAACTGACCAGAGTTTATGGCCTGAGAAATAAAATTCAAGGATTTATGTTACTCTGCCCCTCCTCATACTTTACAGTTGTAGGGTCAGCCTCTTACTCTCATCATCAAGGCCTTGACCCAACTCATGTAGCAAAGATACAAGATCTCATTTCTAGGAATGTGCCTTTACTAATTTTGTGGCTTCAAGGACATCCTATGTCAGGGGCGTCAAACTTTCAGCCCACGGGCTGGATGCATCATGCGCTGGCCATGCCCACCACCATCCTACATTTTAGTGAAGGGGAAAAATTGTGATGGCAATGTGACGCCACAAGTTTGATCACCCCTGCCCTATCTTAACCTTTTTGGTTTATTTTTTCCTTCTCAAATATAAAGCAATCCATTTTGTATTTGGAAACTTCTGCTAGCATATCTGTATGTTCCAACTGTTTGTGATCAACATTTTATACATGTCATTTTGTAGTTCTTGGTCTTTGCTCATTGGAAGGCTAGAGACCAGGGATTTGTTATATCTTTCTAGCTTTGGAATTAATACTGTAAAATTATTGTCTGGATCCTTTCCAATGCTTCCTGCTTTTGGGGTGAGCTTTTCACCATGTTTTGAAGTAAAATTTAATGCATGATCTTCAGGCACTAGCAATCTTCATCATGATTATACTGTTCTAATTTATATCTGCAATGCAAGGGTTTGAGCTATTTTTGACACTGTTGAACAACTTTTCTGGGCTCCCTTTTTTCATGAGACAGCTGACTCATCACAAGACCTGTCACAAGACCCTCAATTGACATACCCACACCTAAGCAGAACACTGACATCCCCTAAACTCTGCTGATAGCCTGGTAATGAAATGTTTGGAAACCAACCCACAAGCTCAGAGAATGAATCTTTACCCTCAAAATTACCCATCATTACATTATTTTTTTTCTAAATTATTTTACATATTTATATTCAGGCCCCAGTTTGACTACATGTATACCTATACACACGTAGTCAGAACATTTGTTTATTTTATTGTTTTTCCTAAGAAGAGCAATCTTGATACAAAATACTTTGAAAGCACAAACCATTGCAAATGAAAGTGCTGGTTCACTGCTGGACTGCTGAGCACAACATCTTTCTCATGAGTTTGTGCTTATGAGGGACTTCTCTTAGTTCTAACTGTTTTCATGTAGATCACATTGTACCTTTATCTACTGCCATCCTCCAACCTACAGCTGAAATCCAACCTAATTATGTTAGCTGGCACACATGGAGGGCAAAGCTATTAAAGAAATTGCTTTTTTTCTAAAGTGAGATGCTATATTTCAACCGCAATATAGGAAATTCATTACGGAAAGGATCTCAGACATCTGCTGCTCCATTGCCAGCTACACAGGGTGCCACTCGCACATTCAAACCCTTTACGACCACAACCGAATTTGTCAGCACAACTCCAAAGACAACCACCACTTCGACCACCATTGCACCGATGACCTTCACCAAAGTGACAACTGTTACAGTGGCAAAGCCTCTCATTGCAGTGCACAAGGTCAGGGATCTGGGTGAGTGGAATGAGAAGAGCCTCACAATCTAAGCTGTTTAATAACCCAATTCAATAGGGCAATGGAACATATTTCTAGATCTGCCTCCTCACCACCATTCTCTTCTCATCTCATCTCCACAAAAGATTGTTCAGAAGATTGTTGCAAGTCTGAGGGTGCTCTATCTCCTCCTACTTCTTATAGTTCAATGAAGTAGAGAAATGTCTGAGTCTTCTAAATGTTGCCTCACTGTGGATTTAAAAAATGTTTCAACCTTACACAATTCTTTTCATTCAGAAATACCCATAGCTCTCCATGCATGCACTTCATGTTTCAGACCTCCAAACAGAGGCCATTCCCAAACTTTTGTGCTTCTTTTATACTGCATGGTTGATATAACCACTTCTTTTTAGCCGCATCATTTACTCATTTTCTAAACTTTGGGACACTCTTGATCAGAAGGCTTAAACTTTTTAGATACAACTGTACTTCCAGTTCTTGATTAGGATGGCTAATAATCTTCATCTTCTTTAGGTTCAATCTCAGTTCCTTCATTCAAATCCAGTACTTTTCTGCACTCTGCCCAAAAATCCTTTCATAATCTAGGCTCTGCATGTTCTATCTGAAAAAACTCTGCCAGGGATGTGAATATCTTTTTTCTTTTTAAATTCTGTTTTAATTTGTTTTTTTTATTCCATTTATTCTAGTGAAATGATATTAATGAGAAGTACAGTGTGTGGCCTTTCTTCTGGCACAACTACAGTAGTCCTCAGCTTACAAAAGTTCATTTAGTGGCCATTGAAATTACAACAGCACCAGTGATGTGTTTCAAAAAAAATTATCACTGGTTTGGTGGGCGTGGCTTGGAGGGTGCACTTTGTGTACACACACACACCTTGCACATGCGTACGCATTATTTCACTTCACCATTTATTTCCCATTTATTTAGGGATCAAATATCCCTTCAGTATTGTTACTAAGAAAATTGCATGATTGTATTCATGAAGTCACCAAGAAGTGAAAAATATATCCAAAATTAAAACATCTAGGCTGATATTTATGCTTTAACTCTTTTTCCCTGCTGCCCCCATCAGCTTGTTTCACACACTACCATTCTTGTGCTTTTGTTCTCAGTAGTAAGATATTTTCTTGTTCGTTCTTAGGCTCTAGTAATGTCCATCCAGTTTATTCAGCGGTGGCAGCAGCAGCATTATCAAGTACGTACCAGGACAGGGTGTGGCTTTACTAAAACCTATTTTAAATTGATTTCATTAAACTGATTTCATTCAGTAGAGAAGAAAGTACTGAAATTTGAATTATATCTATAATATAGCAATAGCAGTTAGACTTATATACTGTTCTATAGTGCTTTACAGCCCTAAGTGGCTTACAGACTAAACTTAATGCCCCAAACAATCTGGATCTTCATTTTACCGAGGATGGAAGGCTGAGTCAATCTTGAACGGGTCAGGATTGACCTCCTGGCAGTTGGTAGAATAAGCCTGCAATACTGCTTTCTAATCACTGCACCATCACAGCTTTAGTTTAAAGAATTAACACAAGCATTCTCAACTTTCAAAGTGGCAAAATCAATCCTTTTTTTTTTTTTAAACTTTTTACAAAGTTTGCAAAACTTCAAATAAAATATTCTATCTCAATTCCTATTTTAGGGCAAGTTCAAGCTGCGCAAGGAAGAACTCAAAATCAAGGTATGTCCTAATTCAATGGATTTTCTAATTAAGAGAATATTACAGTTTATTGATTAACTGATCAGTAAAATACTTTAAGGCTTGTGGCTACACAAGTAACAGAACTATTCTTCATCCTAAAATAGATAAAGCTTTTATTATTATTTTTTATTTTCTTAGAAAGAACTCATATTCCTAAAAGTAAAACTATCTTAATATACTTGCTTGAAAAATTCCTTGTTATTACTTCCTAGTAAATTTTCTAAATTTTCTAAATTCTAAAAATTCCAAGAATTTTTGTGACAGCCAGAAATGGCCTCTCAAAATAAACTTAAGGCAGGGTTTATTTTACTGGTACATTCTTGTTGAGGTAATTCCCCTTTAGGAGAATGAGCGCATACAGGGAGACCTATAGAGAGTAGTGTTTGAATAATACACACACAGTACACAGATACACT
Source organism: Notechis scutatus (assembly GCF_049901735.1). Lineage (NCBI taxonomy): Eukaryota > Metazoa > Chordata > Lepidosauria > Squamata > Elapidae > Notechis > Notechis scutatus. The sequence goes on along the minus strand of NC_142009.1, from coordinate 66,320,867 downwards.
GTACAGTAAATGTAGGTTTTTACTTCCAGAAAGGTTTAAGCAAAGTCCAAAATAAGCAATCCAAAATGATTCACAGGTAAATCAGTCAGTTTTTCAATCCAGGGATAATCCAAATATCAAAGTCCAATGTCAAAAACAGTTCAGTAACAGACTTACATTAAATCCAGTAATATCAGTCAATTAGAAGAAATGGAGCAACGACAATACTTTCCAACAGAAGGAAACAGAGATACACTCACACTCTCTTCTGAGACTCAGACTAAGACAAACCAGGTTTCTGGCTCCATCTTATGGCCGTTTGAGAAACCACACCTAATTACAGTTTTGCATTTTCTTAAAGATACAGTTTTAAAATGTTTATCCTGGTTTATATATTTCTAACCCAAATACCTGTTAGGTGACTTATATTCCTAACAATTCTTCTATTTTGCATTATTTCAACAAAATTATGTATTTCTTAAGATATAATATTTTTTCCATTAATTTAAGATTAAATTGTGAGTTTGATAATTATGTTTGTCTTTTGTCCATAATAGCTACTGAAACAGATGCATGGAAGTCTGGATCAAGCCTTTTGGACCCAGGTAAAAATCTGTCCACAAAGTCAATTAAGAGTAACAATGTGCAACAAGTGTGCATATATCATGTGTGCAGGAAATACAAGCATTTATTTTTTGTTATGGTGAAGTTCCTTACATAGGATGATGAGATAAGATTCTTTTGAGTCTTATGTTCCACTCAGTTCATAAAAATATATGCATATTTTAATATGCATAAAAATATATGCATATTTTATATCATAAAAATATATGCGAGAGAAGGAAAAAGACGGAGGAGACGCCGCTGCCGCTGCCGCCGCTTCGCTCCGGTCCCCGCTTAAGCTACCGTCTTCGACTCTTGTGACCGCCGCTTTCCTTTGTCGGGTAAGGAGATCGAGCGATCTGCTGAAAAACTTGAGGGAGACGACGGGCAGCGAGGGAAGAAAAAAGACGGAGGAGACGCCGCTGCCGCTGCTGCCGCTTCGCTCCGGTCCCCACTAAAGCTGCCGTCTCCGACTCTTGTGTCCGCCGCTGCAACTCGCCGTGAGCTCCCGGGGACTGGAGAGAGAAGGAAGAAAATCCAAGAAGCGCCGGCCGGGAGGATCGCTGGGTGAGAGCGCTCCAACTTTCTCTCCCAATTTGGTCTCCTGTTGTGGGTCGCTCCGGAGAGGTTTCCTTCTGGTTCTAAGTCCCCGTGTGAATCCAGAGAAAGGACGATTCGGTAGCCACGTTCTCCATCCCTTGAAGAAATTGAAGAGCTCCGAGGACGGTAATCCCTTCCTCACGATCTAAAAGCCCTTAAATAAGAGTGGAGGGGGTACGCCATTTTAACTAGGATGAGCCCCGCAGACAAAGAAGACTCCTAATACTACCTCATCACCTCAAAACTTACAACTTTTCTACCTCATCACATATATCAACGATTAGATAATCAATTTCTATAAAATATTCTATTAATGGTTTAATTGATTTATTGTTTTTTAACTGATTAGTGTGATTAGAATGTTTAGTACAAATAGTATGATTACTAACTAGTTTAAAAGACCAAAATTCATGCAATTTAATTGAATAGTAAAATCTTTGATTTAGTGGATTTAAATGAACAGTGTGAGTAATGATTAGTGTAAATAATTGACTAGTGATTAGAGTAATTAATTGACCAGGCTGATTGTTGCTTAGGAATATTATCTGACTTGAGAGATTACTACAATAGATTGTTTGATATTGTTTGATGTAATATTGACTATATAGATTACCCTAAATTGTTCATTTAATTAATTCAATCAACGTACTATTTTACCAATATTACCATGCCAAAAAGAAAATCCTACCTCAAACCACAACTCAATGAGAAGACAATCCCCACCAATGAACTACAAGACTCCTGCACCAATGAACTTCAAGACTCCTGCACATGCCTTAAATGCTGCAAAAATCTAAAAGATAACAAATACTCCATCAAATGTTCTCTGTGTAAAAAATACACCCACCATGACTGCTTGGGATTACCTGAGCAAATGATTCGATACCTAGAATCATCCAATGAGTTTCCATATTTCTGCAAATTATGCATATCCAAACTAGATCTGTCTAAAAGAGATGATACCGCGAAACCATCAAAACATCCCCAAACATTGAAACCATTGAAACATCCTCAACCATCGAAACCATTAAAACATCCCTCAACACCATATTAGCATCCCTGGACGCCGTAAAAGAAAGAATAACCAACCTTGAAAAAAAAGACACAACACAAAAACCTGAATATCAAATAGCCACAAACCACATCTCCACCCAACAACCACAATCCAATCCAAAACCCAATCCACAAATAAACGCAACCCAGACAAATATTGATATCCCAATCCTCATCAGAGAAGCTGTTGAGCGTGAACGGAAACGTCCAAACGCCATCTTATTTGGACTAGAAGACAGCATTGTCAATGATGACATCACGACTGTCCGAAACATCATCAGAGATTACCAAGCATCAACCATCTCCGGTGATGAAATACTTGACATTTCCCGCATTGACCGAGAGCTCAAAAATAGAGACGGCTCTGTGGCCCCACGCTTGTGCAGGATCATTTGCAAAAATGAATCAAGCAAACGTAAACTCATTTACACTATAAACTCACTCGCCAAAACCAACACCAACCACAAAAACCTCCGTTGCCGCCCTGACTTAACCATACAGCAACGTGCCCGCTCCCGTGCACTCCGCATCGAACTCAAAACCCGTCTAGACAATGGAGAGAAGGACCTGTACATTGACTACCATGCTGACTGTATCAAATGTAAGACACGCAACCCAATACCCAACTTTTACCCTCAACCACCACCCTACCTCAACCACCTACCACCATCCACCATCACCCAAAACTACCCACCACCCACCATCACCCAAGACTAGGCACGCACGCCCCCAACTACCTCAATCCCAACTGCTGCCGGACTTAAATGCAAACTACTCAATGCAAGAAGCCTCGTGAATAAAATACCTGAATTTCTCATCCTCTTAAATATGGCTAACTTCGACATTATATTTGTCTGTGAAACATGGCTCAATGCATCTCTCCCGACTCCATTACCACAGTAAGAAACTATCATGTTTACCGATCAGATCGTGAAAATCGTCGAGGAGGTGGTGTTGCTATATTCTATAAAAAATCCTTACATCTAAAAAATATCCAAGTTACCCAGGAGCTTGCCCTTCCTGAAACCATCATCTGTGAACTATCCTTAAATATCACAATTCGATTCTTACTATGTTACAGAGCACCTGATTATGACATCGAACATGTAAACAAGCTAAATACACTACTAACATGGGCTACATCCTGCCCATACCCTTTTATCTTTCTTGGAGATTTCAATCTACCTCATATTGACTGGACCCTAAATAATTGTACAACTGAAATCATACACACAACCTTCTACAATGCTATTACAAATCTAGGTCTTGAACAACTAGTAACCAACAACACTAGACTGAACAACTGCCTCGATCTCATCTTCTGCAATAGTTTGAATTTAATTTACCGAATACAAACCAAAGAACCCTTTTCCAGTAGTGACCACAATATGATTGACTTTTGCCTCAACATACATCCACACAAAAATCACCACAATGATGTCATCCCTAGTTGTAACTTCAAAAAGGCAACTATGATCTTATAGATAACGATCTCTCATCCCTCGATTGGCAATCTCTATTCACTGGATGCAATACTGTTGAAGACCATTACAACATATTTTTACTTGAAGTCAAAAGAGTCATCAAACTATATGTTCCAACAACAACTCCAAAAACAAAACAAAAAGCAGATTACCCATATCAATAAGGAAACTTCAATCCAAAAAGAGATCACTCTGGCGGAAAAACAAATCTGGTCACGTTGCTAATTTCAAAAACCGATACAAAAATTTATGCCACCAGATAAAGACCGAATGCACCAATTACCACATTAAACAAGAGGAAAACCTTCTAAGCACCAATTCCACCCGTGCTTTTTACAATTTTGTAAACAACAAACTAAAAGACTCAAGGTCCATCCCTCCCTTGATAGGACCTGATGGTAAAGACTGCAGCGACGACACCATTAAAGCCAACATCTTTAACACATTCTTCGGCTCAGTGTTTGTAAACAGTAATGGATCATGCCCAATGTTTCCTAGCCGTACCACAGATAACAATAATGATCTAATACATATCGATTTTACAGTAGACAACGTTGAAAAAGCACTACGCAACCTAAAACCATCTCTATCTATTGGACCGGATGGAATATGTGCCTACTTCTTAAGAAAACTATCCACTGCCATAGCCAAACCTCTAAGCATAATCTTTGAAAAATCTTTCAGAACCAGCTCCTTGCCCAACCTATGGTTACAAGCCACAGTCATCCCCATCTTCAAAAAGGGAGACCCTAGCCTAGTTGAAAATTACAGACCAATCTCCTTATGCTGCGTCACCTGTAAAGTCATGGAATCAATTATTAACCAATCCATCATCCTCCATTTAGAGACAAACAACCTACTCTCCAATAAACAATTTGGTTTCAGAAAAAAAACTATCCTGTAATCTGCAACTCTTACACTGCAAAAAACATATGGACTACACAACTCGACCAGGGCAAAGCAATAGACGCAATCTACATAGACTTCTGCAAAGCCTTTGATTCAGTGGTACACGACAAACTACTCCTAAAAATAAAATCTTATGGTATCTCTGGACAACTGAATAACTGGATAGAAGCATTCCTGTCAAACAGACAACAAATGGTCAAAATTGGGAACGCCCTATCAAATCCAGTACCTGTCAATAGTGGTGTTCCCCAAGGCAGTGTTCTAGGACCAACTCTCTTCATAATCTACATAAATGACCTTTGTGATCATATCAAGAGCAATTGCGTTCTCTTCGCTGATGATGTAAAGCTGTTCAATACCACAGACAATACTACTACTCTACAAAAAGATCTAGACTATGTATCTGAATGGTCTAACATATGGCAACTTCAAATCTCAACAAATAAATGCTCTGTCTTACATATTGGTAAAAAAAATCAGAAAATAAAATACAAGCTGAATAGTCAAGATCTTGTTGATGACCCAAGCTCTGTAAAGGACCTGGGAATACTCACCTCTAATGATCTAAGTGCTAGAGCCCACTGCAACTACATAGCCAAAAAGGCATTAAGAGTTGTTAACTTAATCCTACGTTGCTTTTTCTCTGGTAATATCTCACTACTAACCAGAGCATACAAAACATTTGCTAGACCAATACTCGAATACAGTTCATCAGTCTGGAATCCTTATCACGTATGTGATATTAACACAATTGAGAAAGTCCAGAAGTATTTCACAAGAAGAGTTCTCCACTCTTCTACCCGTTGTAGAATACCTTATGCCACCAGACTCGAAATTCTAAAACTAGAAAACCTCGAATTACGCCGTCTTCGGTCCGACTTAAGCATGGTATATAAAATCATACATTGCAATGTCCTACCTGTCAATGAATACTTCAGCTTTAACCATAACAACACAAGAGCACACAACAGATACAAACTCAAAGTAAACCGCACCAAACTTGATTGCAGGAAATACGACTTCAGCAATAGAGTGGTCAATGTCTGGAATACTCTACCCGACTCTGTAGTCTCTTCCCCAAACCCCAAAAACTTTAACCTTAGACTGTCTACTATTGACCTCACCCCTTTCCTAAGAGGTCTGTAGGGGGCGTGCATAAGCGCACCAACGTGCCTACCGTCCCTGTCCTATTGTTTCTCTTATTCTTTTATTTTTCTTATATGTACCCATTTCATATATTCACAACTATGTATACACTTGTACTTATTATCTTGTAAACAATTGACAAATCAAATAAATCAAATAAATAAAATAAATATTAAGGCATATAAGCAAATATGTCAGATAGTGTGAAACAGTAAATTGAAGTGCTTTGAATTAGATGTATACTGTACTACACACTCTTGATCAGCTGATCAATTTTCATTTATGGATCCCCACTGAAAAAGTACTTTCAGGGCTCATTTGGCACACAGGCTGAATTCACCCAGTGCATAAGGTAAAATGAGATTATTCTAGGTTTTCTTCTTTCAGATAGTTGCATGTTACAAATTAATGCCTGGTGTTAGAAATACACAGTGTGTGCAAGCACACAAGAGTCCTCAATTTGTGTTTGCGTTTCTTTGTTTTGGCCAAGGCATCCATTGATGTTCCAATTATTTTAGAAGATTATCAGTATTAGGAAATAAACTGTACAAGCCAACAGATGCTTCATGAGGGATAGAAAGTGATTCATTGCAAAAAAAAATTCCATGTTAGATAGAGGGAGCTACCACGACAGAGGATTTCCAAGAGCCCAGAATGCAAATACAAAGTTGGCCCAGTGATTGTTTGATGTGTGCCAATTATCATTTCAAAGAGAATTATTTTTAGTTGGTATGAGACAACTGTTGCCTGAACAGAGATTTAATGAGCCTGGACAGCTGTGACAATCTGGTGGTGAAAAAGCTTAATTAGCTTGCTGCAAAGTCCCACGTCAATGAGCTGAGATTCTCAGGACTTGACAATGCCATTTTAAAGCAAGCCTGGGAACCTTGCAGGCCTCCCTGGAAACAGCAACCTTTTCAATCAGCTCTGAGAAATGCACATTGGGTGGCCTTCCTGTTCAGAAGTTGCATAGCCAGCTTTCAAGGCAACATTGGAAGCCTTGTCTGTGATTTGGTGAAGAGGATAGAAGTTGCTGAGGTGACCAGATTGACCTTTTGATTAGAGAAAAGGCAATATTTGTGTTTAGCGCTGACTTGTGACTTTTAAAAAAAATAAAACAGAAAAAATGAACTAATGGTTTTGACAATCAGACAGGATAGAAAGAAGTAGACCTGTAATTTTAGTCATTACTGCTATAAAAAAAGATAAGAAGTCAATTCTCTATATGTTTTTTCTTTCTTTTCTAATTTTCTTCTACCTTTTTTCTTTCCTTTTTTTTGCACTTAAGCTTTCTCTTTTATTTTCTCCTTTCCCCTCCTTCTCACTCTATTTTACTTTGAATGGATTTTTGCTCTTGCTTGTAAAACTTTCCATAAATTTACATTTTTAAAAAGAGAGCCATGTCTATGATAATGCAAGCGGAGTTGGTGAAAATATTTTTTAAAAGCCTCAACTCTCCATAAGAACTTCATAATTAACCCGCAAACCCAAGATGCTCTGTGTTGTCTGGGTTTCAAAAAAGAATTGTGTTTCCCAACTTGTAGTAGCAAAATGTGTCTTTCCCCTGCCCCCTTCTCCCATGATAGTCTTTTAAGCTCTGGGGATCTTCAGGCTTTTAGGGGTAAAGTCAGCACTTTAAAGGGGACCCAAGAGGTTGCAAACAGGCACACAAATTGTGCAGCATTTAAGGATTGGTATTGCGAGATACCATAAGGCCGACTCACTTAATTGGTGTGGGAGGGTCTGTGTCCACTTGTGCTGCCAGTGCGTGTTAGGAATATAAGTCACCTAACAGGTATTTGGGTTAGAAATATATAAACCAGGATAAACATTTTAGTACTATATCTTTAAGGGAATGCAAGAGCATGCAATTGGGTGTGGTTTCTCAAACAGCCATAAGATGGAGCCAGAAACCTAGGTTGTTTTAGTCTGAGTCTCAGAAGAGAGTGTAAGTGTATCTCTGTTTCCTTCTGTTGGAAAGTATTGCCGTTGCTCCATTTCTTCTAATTGACTGATATTACTGGATTTAATGTAAGTCTGTTATTGAACTGTTTTTGACACTGGACTTTGATATTTGGATTATCCCTGGATTGAAAAACTGACTGATTTACCTGTGAATGACTTTTCGACTGCTTATTTTGGATTTTGCTTAAACCTTTCTGGAAGTAAAAACCTACATTTACTGTACAGTCTATCTGTGTGCTCTGTGTGTATTATTCAAACACTTCTCTCAAATACGTCTCCCTGTATGCGCTCATTCTCCTAACGGGGAATTACCTCAACAGTGCGTCTCCAGGGATAGCCTCATTCAGTAGGTGAAGAATATAGAATTCCTCATTTGGCCTGCACATCCAGCAATGTACTACATAGTACATGTACTATCGGGCTGTTTCTCAGCTAGGTGGTAAACATGCCACAGGTGCGTTCAGAAACAGTGTAGTTAGGACACATCTGACGTCGCTGAAATTTTAGCTTAAGTTTCTCACATTTCACTTATATGGAAAAATGTAATGCAGCTAGCCCTGACTTGTGATTTATTTGTGTAACAACCATTCGAAATAACAACACCCTCAGAAAAAGTGACTTACAACCTGTCCTCAAAGTTACATTACAATCATCACATCATCTCCATGGTCATGTGATTGCATTTTATGATCGTTGGGGTAATGGGATCCTGATTTGCAACTTGCCCTGCTGGCTTCCAACAAGTAAAGTCAATGGGGGAAGATGGATTCCTTTAAGAACCGCATGATTCACTTAAGAACTGCAGGTACTCCCGTAATAAATGTGGTAAAATAGTTGTAAAATTGGGTCCAATCATGTGATTAACAACCGCATTGCTTAGCAACTGAAAGTCTGATCCCAATTGTGATTGTAAGGCAAGGATTACCTGCACCAATAACTTTTTTGCCTCTTATCTTGTTGAGACCCAGGTTCTTTGAAAGTGAGTGGTGGGACTTAGTATAAAATAGGTTGAAAACACTGGACTGTAAAGCTTTCTGAGCTCTCCAAGGAAGTTGTACCAAGGCATAACTGGACCTATGCTTTACAACTGAATTCTTCCATCTTATCTGGACACTGACAGGAGTTCACTCTTGTTTAAAACATTTTCCCTTTCTGTGCTGAATCAAGCATCTGAAGGTATTTCCACCCTTTCTTTGTTCATCATTCAATTAGCAGACTGATGTTTGATGTGAATGTCTCCTCTCTCCTGACCTTCAAATTTAATAATATATAACATTGATCATTCTAGGTTTCAACTCCAAGGAAGACATAGTCCCAAAGACTTTGAAGCCAGTTTCCCAGGGAAATCCAAGTATGTGAATCAAAAATGTATTTAGGTCCTTTCATAATCATTTGTTTTTAGTGGACAAAGAGAAGAACATTTTATTGGCTTGGCATTTCATGAATGAAATCTGCTTCTTGGGGGTGGGGTGGGGGAGCGATGGTGTCAAAGAGAAATCTAGCAGAACCACTGGTGGAGACAAATTAATTTTCCATTCAGGTTTATTCAAATGTTGATATTTTATTTTTTTAATAAATGCAGATATTTTTTCCACTAGTTTGCAGTGATAACAATAAATGATGAAGGTACTATCTGATAATAATCAGTTTGGTTACTGAAAAGAGAGAGAGAGAAGGAATGACTTTTTTATCCAGAATTATATTACCCATATAATAAGATTAGTGGAAATACATGTATTTAAGATATTTATTTATTTGTTTGTTTGTTGTTCAATCACTGAGTT